>NC_056740.1:191917860-192172860 GCF_019279795.1 Protopterus annectens
GGGTTAGTTACTTTCTACAGACAACTCCCACCCCTATGCATTAGTTATAGCTAAAACTGACAGGCATGGGTTGTATTTCAACTTTCTTCCATGGAAACAGTAGTCACACATTAAAATATTCCAAGTTCCTTCACACAAAACATAGCAATCAATCAAAGCCAGAATAATGAGCAAAAAGTAGCAATTAGTCATATTCCCCATTATGATGTTACTCAAATTCATTTAGTTAGTAGAACAACAGGTTTTGCATTGACATATATTTTCTGAGGAAAAAAATAAGCTCATAATTCCTATGTTTGGCATTTTGCCTAACTGTAATCCTTACATCTGTGGTTTACCAGGAAATTAAAAAAAAATACAAGGGACATGCCTCTTAACATTTTAGCAAAAGGAACATTGACAGAATCAAAAATAATGGAGGGTTAAAGGCCCCAAAACAGTAACATACTTCAAATATTGTTCTTCTAAAGTAATAAAGTTGCTAGAATAACTGGCCTTTGTGTTAGCATGCATTTTCTTAACAATATGAAATCTGAAACTTAAATGTCTGTCATTACATTGTGACTTTTGCCTTCAACAAATTTCCAGAAAAACACATACTTGACCTGAAACAGAGCAAAAGTAGGAGGTAAAAATCAAAACATTTGCCAGATATGCCATGGGACAACATGCCAAACAAAACCACTCACATTCTGCAAAATCAGGGACAGCTGAGGACTAGTCAGAACCAAGCCATCTAAAACAGCCTTTTGTCTGCCCGTAGCACTCAACTAATCAATAAACAAATCAATAATTACTTAGCTTGCTGAGCTTTCTTTTTGCACCAGGACTTGTCACACCAGGATTTCTCAATTTTGAATTTACTCACTTCTTGCTCTGTTCCATCCTTGGTATACCTTAATCAGTGTCTAAGTAGACCATGAGCGGGATGAACTGGAGGCTAACAAATGAAAAGGTCAAAACTCCTGGAATTCCTCCCTGGAGTGCCACTCTCATTTCTGTTCTTGGGGTGCTTTCCCCATTATTTATTTATTATTTTTTATAGTAAAGAAATGCCATTTTTCTTTATTTTAAAAATAAATAAACAAATAAATAACTAGATAAATATACACCTAAAAACTGCTCCTACAACAGAAGTCAGAGCTGCAGCATAGGTGGCCACCTAGTTGTCTTATGCCTTAGGCTGGCCGTACTTACTTGTATGACAAATGCAAACTACTTCCCTGCACTTGCTGCTAATAAGGGATGTTGTCAAACTCAGATATAAAAGGAAAGTTCCATGCACTGTACACTTAACATGTCTATTTGAGGATAAAGATTCCAGAGACTTCCATATGGTATTTCATTGATGCTTGATGTGCTTCAGGAAACCACTGTGTAAATTATTGAAGGAATTGATGGGGATGTTAACATCATATATGACAAACTGGTTTGGGATGCAATCAAAAATCATGTTAAGAGGCTGATTAAGTTACTGAAAATAATATGACAATATAATGCCAAACTGAACAAAAATAAATTTAAATCAATAACAGAGTTTAGGTGTATGGATTATGTTTTAACTTCAGAAGATTTGATGAATGTCACAGCTGCTGTACAATCACATCTACCACAGAAAAAGCAATCACTTAGAAGACTTCTTGAATTGATGCAATATCTTTCAAAATTTATTCTGAATTTGTCTGAAAAAAGTGGTCAATACCAAAAGTTAAAAAGGACACACAGATAAACCACTCAATAAAAACTGTAAGAAAGACCCAACCAGGCACGAATTTTCACTGTGTAATCCCTTAAATCTTCTTTAGTGTAGTCCGATGGGATATATGCAAATAATCCTTAAGGATGTAACTGTTTTTTTAACTACATGCCCATGACTTTATACTTTTTAAGTCTTTATGGGTACATTCAGACCAATAAAGCCAAACCCCACTAACTGTACACATGCGTGTTTCAGCCTTTTTATAGAGCTCATCAATACAGTATAAGTGGATTGTTTGACTATACTTTAGAAACACAGAGCTTAAAAATCAAACCATATATGCAAATGACACCTTAAGGACCTCTTAAAGTATGTCACTGTGGAATATCTGGGACAAGATGAGGTATGGCACTGGAGTAATAAACAAAACAAAACAAAAGAAAAAGGTTTGAACTGCTTGGTTAGTCCACAAATACCTCTACTGAAACATTTTGATATAAATTAGTCAGTTATACTAAGGGTTGATGCCAGTCACAATGGTACTGTGAGTATGCTAGAAGAAGGAGCTAACTACATACAGTTTAGGAACATTTACTGAAAGCCAGACGGGGCAAGCGCAGAAAGACAGGAAATGTTTGTAGTTGTATATGGCTGTGGGATGTTCTGTCACTAGGTTTGTGGAAAATAAATGCATGTGCACTGTGACCATAAGTTAGTATTCAGGAAGCTGTTGGAGAAATATTTACTATGGCTTCAAAGACCTCTACTGTGTTTAAAGAAATATGACCTGTGAGTAAAATATAAGGCAAGAGATCAGGAGCACATAGCAGGTAAGATAAATCCTTCACATTTACAGAAGCAGAAAGAGGAACTGTTTAGACAAGAAATGGAAGCTAACCGAGTCATAACACAATTACTCATTACAGAAAAGGAAGGTTAACGACTTTCAGAAATGTAACTGGAAGATCCAGAAATGAGAAAGTTAAAATAATGTGGCATAATAGGTTGGTGTTAAGAAAAGATTGTATCATTCAGAAATAAATTCAGTTTTATGTCTCATTTAAAGAGAATATAAGCAGTGTATCAAATTTGTTCCTTAAAGCAATCAAACTAAAAGTTACATATTAGTTGACAAAAAGGATAACAGAAGGAATAAATGAGCTTCAAACGGAATAGGAAAGTGCAAACAAAGAGTATGTAATGAGTACTTTGGCCAAGAAAATCTATGTACACAGCACAAGAAACTTAAAAATGTCCTGTATGTAACATATCCCAATAACAACACATTATGTCTTAGTCACTTCTGAAAAGAAACTGGAATAAGGCTGGACAGATCTATTTTGGTACCAAAGAATATTTATCTGATATATACTGACTACTACTCAGAATTTCCTGAAGTTGTGATGCTGTGCTAAATGATGCAATGTGTCAATGTGTCATTGTGTAATTAGTGGCCTGGATTTTTACATGCTATTATATCACACAAATATCTGCAGTTTGATAATACAGACTTGAGATTTTGGGGGAAAATATGAATTTAAACATTTGTTTGAGTCTCAGTTATGTACAAATTTAAAGTACCTGATGTAGAACTGTCAGAGCTGTAACAGTTACTACCACACAGCATTTCTGGAAAATAGAATAACTCCACTGTAAAGTGTTGGTTTGCTGTTTACTTGGTTATAAATGGGTCAATTCATTAAAAGAACTACTGATGTGGTCACATCATTAGTGACACATGAGAATAAAAATCAAGTTGAAGAAAGAATAAAACAAAACCAGTCAATACAAAAACTCTACTTTAACAGACAAACCTGGATGCTTGCTGATTTAATGGAAAACGACAGGTGAAAATTCTATGACATTTTCTTGAGACTCAAGCTGCAGTAGTAGTTTTATCATGACAAACAACTAAAATGATTCATTTCTTTGTTTATTTGCTTTTTTGTCTTTGTTAACAAGGATGCTTTGACTTTACAGAGGCCATTTTCAGTGATGGAGAAACATTCCAAACATTAACATGTAAGCATATATTAAAGTTTAAAAATATGTAAATAAATACAGAAATTATATCCGAAAAAATGCACATCTATTAAAAATGCATGACATATATCAACTGAAAAAACATGTACATTTTTAATTAGAAAAAATGTTTGCAGTAATTATACACAGCTATGACCCCCTACAGTGAACAGAATATATAATGAGCTATTACTTCTGAGAATTTAGAAAACATTTAAAGTGCTCACATCTGTGCTGTTTATAGTGAAAAATACAGAGACTACAACTGGTAGAATTTGAGAGGGTTAAGGAAAGAAATAGGGACTAAGGAGTATGACAGCAGAAAAGAGTTTAAACGTATGTGCAGCTGAAAAGAAGAGAGCAGTGGAAGGGTAGATATGCACAACCGAGGTCAATGAGAAAAAGGAGCGAGACAGTGGTGGGGGAGTTAACAGCAGAAACTAAAGGAGTGAAAAGGTAGCAGATGGAATACGAGACAGAAGAGAAGGAAACAGGAGGGATGAGAGTGCACATAAAAGGCCTGAAACGATGTACTGATGGAAGCGTAGGGCCGCGGAAGAATAGAATCAGAATCACATTTATTGGCCAAGTGTGCACGCATACAAGGAATTTGACTCTGGTTTCAGTGACTCTCCAAGTATGAATTAAATAAACGACATACATACAACTATTAAGAACAAGACAAACGACATACATGCAACTATTAAGAACAAGACAAAAAAGTAAATATACGTATACATACACATACAAGGTGCAAAGTGCAACTCAGTGCAAGAAATATTGAAAATCTCTGAATGAAACAAGTATTAACAATATGTAAACAATACTGCAGAATCCTCTGAGACTTGGGAAAAAGAATACCCCAGCCTAATAAGCTGAATTACCCATTTATGAACTTGATGGCCTGTGGGGAAAAAACTGTTCTTATATCTGCTTGTTTTAGTGCGTATTAATTTACAACGCCTGGCTGATGGTAAAAGTTCAAAAAGATGATGGCCTGGATGTGAAGGGCCGGTAATGATTTTTCCTGCCCTTTTCATGACTCTAGTATAGTACAGGTCCTGTAAGGAGGACAAACAAGCACCAATGATATTTTCGGCAGACCTGACTATTCAATGTAACCTATTTTTGTTATGATTAGACAGAGATCCAAACCACACTGTTAAGGATGAGCTGAGAACAGACTCAATGACTGCTGTATAGAACTGAATCAACAGTTCCTGTGGGAGGTTGAACTTCCTCAGCTGTTGCAGAAATACATTCGCTGTTGTGCCTTTTTTATGATGGACCTTACATTGGTCTCCCACTTAAAGTCCCGGAAGATTATAGATCCCAAAAACGTAAAGGATTCCACAACTGATACAGCAGTATTAAATATAAAGAGAGGATGTTATTGTAGTACCACTCCTAAAGTCCACCATCATCTCCACAGTTTTAAGAGTGTTCAGTTCCAGATTATTCTGACTACACCAAAGGGCCAACTGCTCAACCTCCCATCTGTATATGCAGCCTCATCACCATTCCTGAAGAGCCTGATGATATTTGTTATCATCTGTATATTTAATAAGTTTGACAGAGAGGTCCTTAGAGGTGCATTCATTACTGTAGATCGGGAATAGCAGTGGGGACAGCATAAATCCCTGGGGACACCTGCATTGATCGTGTGTTAGCTAGATGTATATTTCCCTAGTTTCATCTGCTGTTTCCTATTGGTTAGAAAATTGGTGATCCATTGACAGGTGGAAACAGGAACAGAAGGCTGGGAGAGTTTCAAGTGAAGAAGTTCTGGAATTATTGTATTAAATGCAGAGCTGAAGTCCACAAACAGAATCCCGGCATATGTCCCTGGGTTGTCAAGATGTTGCAAGATATAGTGCAGGCCCACATTAACTGCATCATCCAATGACCAATTCTCTTGATAAGCAAACTGAAGGAGATCCAACAAGGGAGCTGTAATATCCTTCAAGTGAGCTAACACCAGCCTCTCAAAAGTCTTCATAACCACCAAGGTAAAAGCAACAGGCCTGTATTCATGCAGCCCTGTTACAGTGGGTTTTTTAGGCACTGGAATGATTGTGGCTTGTTTGAAACACAAGGGAACTTCACACAGCTCTAATAATTTATTAAAAATCTGAGTAAAAACAGGACACAAATGGATTGTCTAAAACAAAAGGGATACTTAAGAAGTGGAAGTTTCTTAAAATTAAGACAACCATGGCTGCAATCTCCAGAACAGCAGAACTACTGCAAACATGGAGAATATATATAAAAACTGAAGTTGTGATACCCAGGAAAAGTTTCTCAAGAGACAATTATCTTGAAATTAATATATACACATGTAACTTGATTACAGCACAAGCTGATGGAATCAGACCTTGGAACAGGGGAAGCATCTCATTAACAGCTCAAAGGCTTAATCCTCTGTGCTCTCTGTCAAACAAAGGCCTCCCTGGCAAGACCCAAAAGTGAACCAGGGATCTTTAACCTAAAGCTTTTCCAACTGAGTTGCTTTGGCTCCTTCAAATGTAGCAACTATCCTGTGTAAGAATCAAACTCATAAGCTTCAAATGAGTAGACTACATGTTACCTACTTAGCTAATAAATACTGCACTTCCAACAGATGTTGACTTTTTCAGATTTGATCACTTGCACTGATTGTGATCTTAACTTGTGAGTAGGAATATAAAGGTAGACAGCATACTGCAATGCTGGGCACCAATTGGGAGAGTAAAATATATAGGTTCACAGGCAGGTACTAAGCTATCTGCCCGAGGGCATTTATAAGCCTAGCCAGAGTGTGTCAGCTTTCGCCGCCCCATTGATTAGTTAACTGAGCCTCTGTCAAGCAGAGCCAATGAAGTGATCCCAGGGGTGTATTTTCTGTTACCCATCCACTAGTCAAGGCTTCTCTTGAAGAGCGTTAGTGAGGTGCTCTGCCTAATGTAGTTAGGAATTTTGTTCCAAAGCATGGGGAGTCTCTGTGACAGGAATCTATCCCTCCAGCATGTTCTATTTATTGTTTTGGCGAGGTTTAGCTCACTAGAGCACGTGGCTCGCAGTGACTTGGATTTCTTTAGGTGGAGCATGTCCATCAGTTCTGAGTTGGACATGGCTTTGTAAGTCAGGCAAAGATCACCTCTGAGTAAGCGATATGCCACTGAGTACAGCCGGAGTTTTTTCAGTCGGGCTGCATAGGACATATGTTTGAGGCCAGTAATCCTCTTAATGAGGTGCTTTTGTGGTCATTCCAGCTGTTGGAAGTGTCTTGTGAGGTACATCCCAAATGGGGCATTGTACTCTATGATGGATCTGATGAGTGACGAGTAGAGGGGCACTATAACCTCTTTTATTTCTAGATGCGAACCCGTTAGTAATTAGATGGGCCACATAGAAGGATTTCCTAACTACTTTGGCAATATGATTGTCAAAGGAGAGATTACTATCTACCTGGGTCCCCAGATCTCTTATTACCTCTTCTGTATTAAGGGGGCCGCTGCCTATGTGGTAATCCGTGGGTGTTTTGTTTTTCCCAAACGGGATGACTATGCATTTTTTGGCATTTAGCTTGAGGCCATGACTTTGATACCAGGTGTCTGTCTCAGTAAGGCCTTTTTGAAGGATGTCCATGTCAGCTGGAGAGTCAATTATGGCTCCCAGTTTGCAGTCATCAGCAAACTTGGTTAGCCATAGTCCTCCTGTGTTTGCCTGTACTTCTGAGAAATATATGCCGAACAGTAGGGGTCCCAGAACTGAAACCAGGTTTAGTAGACATGATCTGCCCTTAACAAAGCAGAACTGGGTTGGGTCAAGTGTTTGGAGGTTTCCAATGTCTTTCTTAATGAGCTCCATGATTATGCGCTCCATAGCCTTGCAGACCAGGCTAGTCAGGCTTATGGGGCAATAGTTACCAAGGTCAGTTGTGGCCCCTCCTTTGTGGAGCGAAATAAATGCTGCTGTGTGCCATTCTATGGGCACGTAGCCTGTGGAGAGGCTGAGGTTGAACAACGTGTTTTGGTAGGGGGTTAGTTTGTTATGTAGTTCGTGCAAGATAAGGCCTGGACACCATCTAGCCCCATTGATGCTGTGTTTTGGCTTTTAAAAGGTCTGTTTTCTCCTGTGCTTCTGTGATATGCTGCACTATTTTTACTGTGAGGTGTCAAGAAGAGGGGTAAATTCCATCCAGCAATTCATCTGTATTAAGACAGTCATGGAGATTATTACTGGCAGCAAAATTAGCAATTTTATTTAACATTTGTTCAGGTTTTGTGAGCTAAGTTAGAGTTAGAAAGGACTACAATATATTTAGAGAGTGTTCATCAAATTTCTTGGCAGTGTCAGATTATGATAGTTTCTGGAGAGGGCAAACCTGTTGCTTCTACGGGAGTGAGTACCTGATGAACAGACTTCCAGAAAACCTTGGATTTATTGACTTGATTACATCATTGACTCCACCACAAAAAGCCAGGAATTAACATAAAATCAGGATGAAAGATGTTAAAAATACTTTTACAAACACAAAAGAACAATAAAATCACAATGAACAGTTTCTCTCCTCTAGCACCTCGGCTAACATGACCTTTTAAGAGTATATACACCCAGTACATACTTCCCCCATTTATATAATACAATCCAGTTTACAAATATACAATTAACTCATTAATCAATTAAACATATCCAATTACATTCACAGCTCAAACGCCTGGGAGTCAAGATACCATATGTTAAGATAAAAACAGACTCTTCGTGCAATTTAATTCACACTGTCATACTGACTTGTGTGAATTTTTTCTAAAATACTTGCTTGTAACCCATCAGCTCTACCATTGAGGTACATTTTGAAGTGCATTGCTAGTGGACTTTCTATTTTGCCTTTTTAATGTCCCTGACATGTTCTTATAAACTGGTCCTAAATATTTTCTTACTTTCCCCTACATAAAACTTTCCACAGGGCCATTTCAATATGTAAACAAGGCCTTCAGTTCCACAATTATAATTATCCTGATCTGTGTACTTTTTTCCACTTATTTTTTCAAAACTGTTAAAAGTATGTACCCATACCAGTTACAATTTCCATAAGGAAGTGCTCCTTTCATCCTTACATCTTTCGCTAATTTATCTGATGGTGAAATAAATCTACCATGAGCTATCATATATGTAATAGTTTACCTTTACATATTCGTAGGTCAAATCTTCGGACCTGCTGCCGTGAATTGTAAACCACGAAATTCCAAAATCACGAAAACCGAAGTGCCGAATTACGAAATGTCAGCCCCTTTTTGACCCATGGTAGCACTTGTTTCAGCGGTGGTGCATTTGGAAATGTTGAAATTAGATTATTTTACATTTCTGGAATTCGGCGTTATGGAATTCGCATATCTGGTTTGCAGATGTGCATATACGACCATTTGACATTCAAACATGTAAAGGTAAACCATATGTAATATTCCTCCCCCTCTAATATGAAACACAATTTTCTATCTAGTTTATGTGTAGAATCCTTGTGTTGAGTAATAAAACCCCAATAAAAAATTATTAATTTTAATAAATCTGTACTAAAAATACTATAAGTAGTTACAAAAAAAATGTGTTCTTTTTTCTTTCTGTTGTTCTGCAGCAGTATAACACATTAATCTAGCTATCCTGTGTAAGGATATCTGTTGCCTACCCCCCTTTCCCTTTTTAGTTTATCAACACTTTGATATAAAATATCCCTGTCATTGCCCCTTTTAATAAACACGCACACACACACACACACACACACACACACACACACACACACACACACACACACACACACATTCAAATAAATGCCAATTCAAAATGTCTGCCAGGATGACTGATATAAAGAATCAAGGGGATCTCACTTAAAACAATAACACCAGGACCCATTCTGTGAGCCAGCCGTGGAGGTGGTGCCGACCAACTGCCTGATAAATAAGTGAAACACACAGTGCTGTAATGTTTGTTTGACTTGCTATTCTCTGCCTGACTATTGCTGATCTCTGTCCTCATTTGATTTTGAATTGAAGCATTTCATTTAAGGTTTGGTTACTTCTATTTTATTTCTTATATTTTATTTTTATTTTACATTTGTTGACCGGGCTAGTCCAACTGGATACATGTTCATTTTCAGTAGAGGCCCGAGGAGATAAGCTCCATTTAGATAATAAAAATACATGGATGGTAGAGATTAGCATCAATAACTTGACAACAAAGTTTAGAAAACAAAACAATACACAACTACTAGATACATATTTACAGAGTAGAGGGTTCGACATTCATCATGTTGAAGGCTAAGAACAAAGATCAGGTTCAAACTAATAATTAAGGTTAATTCAAAATTCTACACTCAAAGTGAAACAAAAGTTGCTAATATATGCATAGAGGAAACGTGCTTACAGTAGAATGCTTGTTATACAGTTAATACTCAGAGGTAGATTTTAGAAAGACTAGGCAAGAGTCAGAAATTAAGGAAGCTGGCTTGGGAGTGCCTTCTGTGTGGAGTCTGCATGTCCTCCAGGCAGTTGGGTAGCATTCGAAAGACATGCTTGCATAAATGGGCGTGCCTTAGTTGAAGGTTGGGCGTTGAGCTGGCACCTCAGCGTTTTGTAAAAATCTACTGCCAATCATTAGCGGACCGGAGTTCCGCTATGGCGACCCCTTACCGGGGAAAAAGCTGAAAGACAAACAACAACAACTAATCCTACTATATGAAATTTGGGAGGGAGGTGTACAGCGAAGCAGCAATAATGAGAGGTGAGGACGTAGAGTAAAGGAGAGTGTTAGTCTGGGTTAGTACATGGGCATAAGCCATTGTGTTTTAAGGAGCATGTTTAGTTGTTTTTTGAAAAGCGGTAATGAGGAAAGTGATGACTGGTTGCTGGGAAGCCTGTTCCAGGTTTTCCCCACAGTGTTAGAAAAAAAGAGAATCACCTGCTTTGTTGTGGGACTTATGGATGGTCACTAGTAATTTATCTGCTGAACGAAGGGTTGTAAGATTTGTGTAGGGGTGATAAAGCTACAGAGTATTGGAGTATTACTGGGATGATACAGAATCTTGTGGGTGATAGTAAGTTGCTGAAATTGAAGCTGGTTTTGCAGTTCCAGCCATCCTAGCTGTTTGAGATTTTGACAGTGGTGGGTTCTAAATGGGAAGCCAGTGGCAAATCTGGAAATGTTGTTATAGGAGGTTACCAGTTTGTTAATGTTGCTTTTGGATAGGTTATTATAAATGGGGGAGGCATATGGGAGGGTGGAGATCAGATGGGTGTGGGCAATGGTAGTTCTGGCTACAGGGGTAAGGAAAGGTTTTATCAAGTAAACGGACCCTAGTTTTCTATTTACTGATTTAATGGTTGAGTTAATATGTGAGTCAAAGTTAAGGTTGTGGTCAATTATTACTCCTAAGAGTTAGGTGGTTGGGTCAGGTGATATGACAGTGCCATTATTGGATAAAACTGTTAGATCTATTGGGGAGGACTTTAGCGTCAGAGTGAACAGCAATAGTTTTTTCGGGGTTTAGTAGGAGGCAGCGTTGAAGGAACCAGTTTTCTACTAAGTTAAATACTTTTTGGGTGATGGATTGGAATTGAGCTGAAGAAGAGGCGGCACAAATTAATGTGGAGTCATCTGCATATTGTATGCAGGTAGCTTGAGGAAGATTTACATTTAGATCATTAATGAATATAGAGAACAGGAGAGGTCCCAAGATAGAGCCTTGAGGGACACCAAGAGTACTAGGGAGATGTTTGGATAAGTTATTGTCCCAAAGGACAGCTTGTTGTCTATTTTCTAAGTAGGAGTTGAACCGCTGTAATGCCTGTGTGTCTAGTGAGAGAGATTTGAGTATGTTTATAACTAACTGATGGTTAACCATATTGAAGGCTTTAGAGAGGTCAATAAAGAGTGCAGAGGAAAGCATGCTGCTATTATGATTTTTGTTAATGCAGTTAGAAAAGGATAAGAGGGCAGTGGTAGTACTATGGAAAGGCCTAAAGCCATGCTGACAGTCAGCTAGTATGTTATTTTGGAGAAGGTGATCAAGTAGTTGCTGGTGGATGCATTTTTCCATGATTTTGGTTAAAGGAGAGAGTAAGGCTATGGGGCAAAAGTTTGAGATTTCGGTTGAGTTACAACCCCTGTGTAGTGCGATTATGTGGGAGATGTTCCAGAGAGATGGGATGGAACCTTCAGTAATGGTTCTATTTATTAGGATGGAAATGGGATAGGCCAGTAGTTTTGCTGCAATTTGCAGGTATTTAGCTGGTAGTAGATCAGCTGAGGGTGTGCATGGTTTAAGTTTTTGAAGTATGGTGTAGATGAGGGATGTTGGAACTGGTTGTAAGTGAAAGGTAGGAGGTAAGGTAGTTAAGGAGGTAGGCAAACTTGAGTTAATAGGTGGTAAGGAGTTTGCTAGAGATTGGACGGTTTTAGTAAAGAAGGTATTGAAAGCATCAACAATCTGGGTAGGAGTGTTAAGGGAGAAGCCTGATGGGGTTAGTGTCTTGGAGTGGCCTGGGTGCAGAAGTTTATTAATACCTGACCAGAAACTTTGTCGTTTTTGTTGATGATTTTGCTGGAGTCTAAAGTAAAAGTTTTTTTTTTTGTCAATAAGTATTGATTTTTTAGTGGCTTTTCTCAGCTGTATAAAGTTTTGATGATCAGTTGCTCATTGCATTTTGTTTTAAGTTTTTTGTTTTTTTGGAGTTTTAAGAGGTCTTGGACAGGGTCAGTTAGACAGTGAATAATATCCAGCTAATTAGTGGGAGTAGCTGAGAAATAGCATTCTTAACTTAACTAGAAATATTTGGAGGCATCTTTATTTAACAGTAGTGATTGTTTGACTTGCTGTTCTCTACCTATTTCTGATCTCTGTCTGCATTTGATTTTTCCCCACTCATGTCATCAGCTCATTCTACTGACTACAGATCAGCTGGGAAGACCCACCCCCTTAGTCTCTTAAACTTGAATTATCCTCAGTTTCCTCCCTTCCCACTTAAAAAAAAAATACACTTTATTTAGCTGCTTTTACTGAATCTGTGTGTCTTTCTACTTTACTACTTTATTTTGCTTTTGCGGCATATTCTTAAAGTGTAAAGTTACATTTAGTCTGCTGCATTTATGACAATTTAATCAGGCAACTAACAAGCAGTAACTGTTATTCTAAGCCTCTTAGTTTTGATTTAAGCATTAAGCACTTGTGCTTCAAACTAGTTATCTTACATAAGGAAGATTTGCAGTCTACAATCTTGTGGGAGGAGAGGGCAGCCTTCACCTTTCTAAGTTGGGAATTGCTGGTTGAAGGCTTACTGTGTCTGCTATTCTAAGTGTCTTTGTTCTCGTTTAATCACTTGGGTTCCAAGTCAGTTATTTTACATTAGGATGAATTGTGGTCTATACTGTTGTGAGAGGAGACTGTAGCCTTAACCCTTCTGAGTTGGGTATTGTTGATGAAGACTTATTGCGTATGTTATTCTAAGTGTCTTTGTTCTGGTCTGTGGTCTGCACTCCTGTGGCATTACTGTCTAGACAGATTTTTTGGTTTCAACTACTACAGCATCTAGTTTGTTCACAGCCAAGTGTTGCTCATCAAGTTGCTTGTCTTACTGACTTGTTCAATCTTTTTTCCTCGCTCCTCCCTAGTACATCAGTAGCCATTGATATGCACTTCCCGATTCTCTCTGTGACTACTCTTGTTGAGATGGGTATTCTGAAGCACTGTAGCAACTGCCTAATGTACACCGACAACCCACTATTTCTTAATAAAACAGTGTTTGTGGCAGGTGTAAACACACTTTAAATCTGGAGGCAAAGCTCTCGCATACAGCCATAACTAACCCTATACATGTTGTCAGTGACACTTGCACAATGCCTACTGTACAGGGTAAAGACTTTACTCATAAAACTATTTACACTGAGGCACCTACAGGTAACTTTCCTAAAACACTAAGACCTCCTGCCCAGTACAATCAATGAAAGGGACTTCAGCCATCATGTAAACATGCCTCCATTGCAAAGCTCTTAAAGCAAACCAGCACACAATCAAATTTCCTGGTCATTGCTGATTCTATCGTGAGGTAGACTCATGTCCCCTCACCAGACTGAAAAAGGAGAGAGTCACAGTCGGGTGCCTTTCTGGGGCTAGGATCCATCAGGTCACACAGGCATTCAGGTCATTGAACTGCAAGTACTAGTATAACTCTATCATAGTCCATGTAGACGGTAATGACCTGAGACATACCTCCCTTAACTATATGAAGCAAGACAGGGTTGAGCTCACTGATTATGTCTCTCAGGCAGGTATGAGCCTAGCACTGAGCAGCATGCTACCTTCTCAAAGAACGATACCTTGTTACCAACAGAAACTGATTTTTAACAATTGGCTTAACTTCTGGTGTCAATCCGGGGGAGTACAATATCTGATGGCTTGGGAGGAAATGGTTGATAGACTACACTTCTTTGCCAGGGATGGTCTGCACTTATCCCCTTCTAGGCTTTTGGATATTGGCAAAGACCTCTGCCTAAAAAAGGCAATATGGAGTGGAAATGTCAAACTGATAAACCTACTGACTTAACTGAACCTTTGAAGGAATATCTGAAGGTGGTACTGCTCAGTGCTAGAAGTCTTAACAAGAAACTGCCCTCTCTACAAGCCTTCCTCTCCCCGGAGAGTGTAGACATCTGTGTAATAATGGAGACATGGTTTAAAGTTAAGAGTATCCCAGTAATGCAAGATTATAATGCCTTTCACACCTTTAGACCAGCTACTGCACAAGAGGGAACTTAAGGTGGAAAAGTGTCAGTCTATATTAAGACTAATCTCAAATATAGACCAATTAAAGTGTATGACCCACTGGACTCATACATGTGCAACTCACCATAAACAAGGTGCCTAACTATATTCTTGCAACCTATATGTCCCCCCTCCATGTCCCAGAAAACCATACTACCTATCACAGTGTACTAGAATACCTCACTGTACAACCCAAAATGATATTTGCAGGGGATCACAACTACTCCACTATAGACTGGGAATACTGCCCTATTTCTAGTGTATAAGCCCAACGATTCCTAAACTTTGTTAATTCCAACATCATGGAACAGTTAGTCCATTCTTTTGTCAGGGGTATAAACATCCTTGACCTTGTACTCATGAACAAGGGGGCTAATGTTCCTCACCCAATGTAATATCTTCGCTTGTCAGATCTGACCGTAAGGCACAGAGTAGTTATAAGATTAGAACAATAACACTCATCCATCTACCTGCTTAACTGAATAAACTACTGGAAACTTCAACAAGGTGTCTTTATTCCTGCCACAGGGAGAGTATCTGAGAGACAGAGTCTCCTAGATCTGCTAGCTAAAGTGATTTTACCTGGACTAATCCTTTACACTCTGTTTCTTGTTAGTCCTGTCACCCTCTGGGTCACAGGCGGGATACCAGACTTCAATTGAGCCCTCTGGATTACCTCTGTTATCTGACCATATTGCAGTATTACTTGAAATAAAAATCACGTCCAGTGATCCAGTGAAACCAAAAATCTTTAAGAACTATTCCAAGGCTAACCTCTCTCTAGTAAGCAAGACCTTGGCTAAATTCCAAGCACACCCAAACCCAGTAAACACCACAGAATACACTGACCTATTTATAAAATTTCTGTATAGCCATACTGATAGCTGTATAGACCGAGCTGTGCCTACTATTAAAAATAAGACAAACACAAAAGACATGCCATTCTGGCTTAATGACAATATCAATCGGTTATACAACAAAAGAAAAAAAAAATGTTGCCCAAGCATAGAAGGAACAAAGCCATACATACTAAAAGCCCCCTGACCATTCTAAACAGGCAGCTTCCCCTTACAGTCCAAAGGAAATGCCACATAACACAATCTTCCCAACCATTACTACAGAACAGGTCATTAATGCTCTTTCCAAGGCCAAAAATAGTGCATTGATGGGCCCCAATAACATCCTTGGATGTTTAATGAATAGCATGAAACATGAACTCTCTGATCCACTTGAAACACTTTTCAACCAGAGCCTTCAGTCAGGTTTTGTGCCCAAGAAATGGAAGGTGTCTATAGTCATTCCCCTGCACAAAGGAGGTACAACCACTGATCTGGGTAACTACAGGCCCATAAGTCTTACCAGCTTCACATGTAAGGCCTTGGAAAGAATTATCATGGGCATGATAAATCCGGACATAGGTAACCTGCAAACACTGGACCATCACAGTTCGGCTTTGTTAAAAGAAGGTCATGACTATTAAATCTGGCAGACTATTTTGAGAGTCACCAAAGCATTGGATGAAGAGCCAGCTATATCTTATGTGGCTTTTCTCCCAGCCCTGAATCCCTTCAATATATCTTCAGCACACCTCATTATTAATACACCACAAGTCTAGGACAGTCACCAAAAGAAGCAAGAGTGCATCAGTAAAACAGCACCAAATGTCAATCCACTGATACAGAAGCTGAATTTTTTTTTCTCCACAGCTGACCATCTGATGCATCCAGCTTGTCTCCTCATTCACAGGGTCTACCAGACTCGATTTAGCTTTCTATGGGCTCAATCCAACCCATGTCCTGAGCCAGTGATGAAATTGAGGATACTGGTGCAGCGTCATACTGCCACTTCATTCTGAGTTGTGGGAAGGTCACCTTAGTGGGACCTCAACCAGCTTACCCTTACTTTTTTTTAAAACAAGAAACATCTTCATTAAATGATCACCTATGAAACAGGCAAGGCAATCATACATTTATATAAACAAAAACACACCATACTGACATATATTAAGTTATCACTTATGACACAGGCGATCATACATTTATATAAATGGAAACACACCATATACTGACATACTTTTAGTTGCAACATTATGGAACACTTATAATCTATCCAGTTATTGTCAGCCAAACATTACATGGCTCATTCAAATCCTGTCTTCTTTTAAACCTCATTCCTCCTCCAAAACATTCTGCATGTATTGTTTCCACAATTCTCATATTTTCTATGTAATTTGATCCAGCCCTTTTCAAAAGATCCCATTTCCAGTTGTTTTATCTCTGCTTCTATATTCACTATTTCTAGTACAGTTGGTTTAGACTTCAATTTCCATTTTCTAGCAATTGTTTTTTGGCAGCCACTATAATTGGTCTCAACAAGACCTTACTAAAGCTTGACAATTCCAATTCTGTGTCATAGCTCAAAAAAATAATTTCTTTACTTATACCAATTTGCTCACCTGGTATTTATGATAGAGTAGTCTTCAGGGGAATTTGTAAAGTCTGCCAACTCATTACAGTCCCAAAAAATGTTCACAATTGGCTTTCTTCCCCATCACATCACAAATATTTGCCATCTACCGGAGAAAAAAATTATTTGGGAGTCTACTTGGGATATTAAAGAACTTATGTAAACACTTCCAAGCAAAGATCCTAAATCTTCTAGAATTTGTTGCATATTTGGGAGCTCTCTCTCTCTCTATATATATATGTATATATATATATATATATATATATATATAGATATAGATATAGATATATAGATATATATTGATATACACACATACATACACACACACACACACATATATATATATATATATATATATATATATGTATATATATATATATATATATATATATATTATATCTATCCCCATTGTTTCTTTGTGAATTGCTTGTCCACTCTCTCTTCTCAATCCTTTCTAACCTCCTCTGATTAATTCTTATATGATTATCATGCAATATATAATATGCTCTACTAATTATCCCTTTTTTAATAACAGCTTTTGCTCTAGTTCTACTAAAAACTCTAACAGTGCTGGTCTTTTTCTTAGGGTCCCCTACTTCTTTCTCTTTTCCTATACTCTTAGCTTGTCCACACTTTGAGATGAACAATGATCTCCTCTATAGGGTAATGAAAAACAGGAAAGAAGTTGTATGACAGTTGCTGGTACCCAATCAATTCACAGTCATATTCTGGTGGCCATTTGGATATTGACAAGATGAAGACGAGAGTCCTAGTCTGGTTCTATTGGTCTGACATAATGAAATAACTTGAGAGCTATTGTGTTAGCTGTTCTGAATTCTAGAGGATGGCACCAAACCCAGGATCATTTATAATGCCTTAAACCCAATGTTGATAATCACGGTGCCCTTTGAATGAATAGCCATAGACATCGTAGGTCCCGTGATTAGATTAAACCAGGGACACCAGTATAAACTGATGATCCTGGATTATGTCAACCAGTTTCCTGGCACTATACTTCTCAGGAGTGTCAAACTTAGGTCCACTGCAAAAGAAAGTACAATTGTGCAAAATCTTACCATAATGGTAGATGCCCTTGCCTTAACTGCTGCAGTATTCTTAACATATGGGATTCCTTGCTGTGGAAGCCAGACGTCCGGCCAGTCTATCAAAGACTCTTGTTGCTTTAAAGGTACACCAAACATCACCCAAATGTTCCTTGCGTAGAGCAGGGAATAAAGGTGATGTTCAGGCCTACCATAGTCAGAAGTGATTGCCCCAGTAGGAACACCAGTCCAAGGAACCCAAGAGGTAAATCAGGACATATATTGCTACTGTTCATAATGGCTGAAATAGTCAAGGATACATTGACAAACCAAGACACCCTATTTATGTCAAAGATATGCATCATCTTTGTCAGAGTTCCCAGATGAACGAGCTTAGGACGTCTGTTTACCACCCCAAACTGCTGGCATGGTCAAAAGGTGCAGCAGAAGCCTAAAATTCATGTTAAGAAAAAGAAAAAAAAAGAAAAAAAAATGTGATCAGATACGGTACTATTTGGTGGTCTTTGTGAAGGAGGTACCCAAAACCTCTGCAGGATTTAGTTTGTTTGAACTACTGCACATTAAGTACCCTACAGGGTCACTGGATACACTAAAGGAACCATATGAAGAGGAACTTCCTTTTAAAACTATACTGGAACACTGTGACAGTAATGCCCATTGTTCAAGAGCACCAGAAAGAGCATAAAGTAGTCAGCAAGAAGTATACAACATCAAATACCTGAACAGGGAGTTCCACGTAGGCAACTGGGTCTTAATTCTTGTACCAACCAGTGACAATAACTTTCTTATAATGCAAGGCAAACCGGAAAATGGAGTCTAACAGGCTTAAACCCTGGAAAGATGCACAATTTAAAATATCTGGTGCAGCCTTCAGGGTCATTGACTGGGAAAAGGAGAGACAGCTGCTGTGAACAACTTGAGTTGTAGTGGACAGCTTCTTTTAAGTCTCAGAAGTAGGTTCCTGAAATTCCTCTTAAGAAACACAGACATCACAAAATTACCTGGCTGAACCTCACTTACTATGTACTGCACAGAGATGACCATTCCACGACAGAAGGTTAGTTTGACATGTTATAGGATACCAGAGGCCCAGAAACAGGTCAAACAAGAGGAAAATATTAAAACTGGAGATGATGCAAGGATTTAGCCAGTGAATGGAATATCCCCAATGCACTAGTACCAAAGCCAGATGGCATCAACCTAATTCTAAATGACTTGTAAACTGAACAGCACATCCAAGATCAATAGCCTAGGGTAAACTAGCTGGTGGATCAGCTGTGTAAAACCAAATTCCTTACGAACCTGGACCGAACCAAATGGTAATGTCAGCCCCCTGACCAAAGAAGTTACAAAAAAAAAACTAAACAACAACCATATGTGACAGCTTACCTAGCTAAAAACTAATGTCTTTCGGCTTTTCCCCATTGGGGGTCGCCACAGCGGAACTCCGGTCCGCTAATGATTGGCAGTGGATTTTTATGGGTGCCAGTCCGACACCTAATCTTCAAAGAAGGCACACCCATTCATGCACACACCTACCTGCATGTCTTTAAACGTCACACGACCGCGGGGAGGACATGCAGACTCCACACAGAAGGCGCTCCAGCCGGGAATCGAACCAGGTAACCTCTTGCTATGAGGCGATAATGCTAACCGCTGCACCACCGCGGCCTTGACAGCTTACCTAGCAGCTTACCTAGCTAACGTTGTTATTCATAAACAGGATTGGAACTCTAATCTCTCAAAGTTCCAGACAATTTCAGATTACCTGAGGCAGGGCAGCTTGACCGTCAATGCTCCAAAGGCAGGGCTGGCATGACTTGCATACAGTACTTAGGGTATGTGATAGGTCAAGAGCCAAGTAGACCTCAGAAAGAAAAAAAAAACAGATGTAGAAAAATACCACAAATAAGCAAGTAATGGCTTTTCTAGGACAAGTTGAGTATTACAGAAAATTTATCCTGGAGTTTGTTTCTACAGCCAGTCTTCCAATTGCTGTTGGTAAGGACATAATATCAAAAAAATTCAGGTGGGCACCAGAGGCTGACATGGTTTTTAAGGTTTATGTGCCACATGCGCCAAGCCAAGGATAAGTTAGGGAGAGTGATCTCAAACAATAAAGTACAACCAGTTGTTAAGGCGAGTATGACCTTTTGCTCATTAGATCTAGAAAGCGTACTGGCAGTGATAATGAGAAGAGCCTCTAGATCATCTTAACATGAAACCAAGCTTCTAGGAGTCACTATTAACAAAAGCTTACAATTCGATCATCACAAAAAACAATCAGTAGAAAATCCCCACCAAAAGCTAGGTGCACAAAGTAGAGCCAAACAATACCTCACAGATAACACAAGAAAAAAGTATTAAAGAATCGCTGCTCATAACTACAGTAGTTTACTCTGCTACCATCTTGACTAATCTACAATCCGCTCAACTCTTACTGTTGTAACAGTGTTACAATAAATGTGGCAAGATGTGCCACTAACAATCATTATAGGACACATCACTGACAGGCCTTAAAAACTTCAGTGGTTAGAGCTAAGGCATTACCTTACACTTTCCTAATAAGTTGCTTCCCATAAACTCCTCCATTATGCAGACAAATGCCCTAGTTTGAAAAACATTCTCCAACTTTATAACCCAAGTAGACAGTGAAGAGATTCACTGACAAAATGTTATTAGCTGTTAGAAAAGCTAACAACTCAGCCGGTAGCTCTTTGCACTCCTTTTTCCTGGCCAAAATTTGGAACTCTCTTCCTCTTATTCGGAGAAACACATTAAACAACAACTTTTTAAAGCACAAACAAGAAAACCGCTAAAAGATACCTGGCTCTGTACATGCACAGCTTCTGGGTGATAAATGTCCTAGTCCTTACTTTCTAGTCTTTCCAAACACTATGCCTTTAGTTATTGATCTAAAATCTCCCCCTCCTCTACCTCTCCCTCTTTTTTCTTTAACCTATTTTAAAACATTCTTCCTCACTTCTTAATACTAATTGTTCATTTCCTCTTTTTCTCTCCTTCTACCAAGTTCATTTCCAAATATGTTTCATAGCTCTTTAGATGTTGCTTCTATTAATTAACAATACTGTGATTAAACTGTTGTATATTTGCTGATTACTTGTATACCTCTCTTGATTACTTGTACACATCTGTTTACTTGGTTCATAGGCTGGTACTAGGCTATCGGCCCTAGGGCCTATACAAGCCTAGCCATAACAATTCCCTGGATATTTCTTCCCACAATATTTACTTCTCTGGACCCCTGTCTAGCAGGGCGACTGACATGATCCCTGGGGTGAATGTCCTATCTCCCATTCAATCATCAAGGTTCCTTCTGAAGAGGGCCAAGGAGGCACTCTGCTTGACATGTATGGGCAGTCTATTCCAGAGTATGGGGAGTCTCTGGGTCAGGAACCTATCCCTCCAGCATGTTTTGTTCATTGTGATGACAAGGTTTAGATTCCTGGAGCGTGTGGGATTGGGATTTCTTTAAGTGGAGCATGTCCAACAGCTCAGGGTTCGACATGGCCTTGTATGTTAAGCAGAGCTCGCCTCTGAGTAGACGATATGCCATAGAGTATAGATGGAGTTTTTTTAGATGGTCAGCATATGGCATCTGCTTTAGGCCTGTGATTCTTTTAGTGAGGTATTTCTGTGGCCTTTACAGCTGTTGCAGATGTCTTGTGAGGTACACACCAAACGGCTGACAAACTCAATAACTGTAGAAACCAAAAGGCCTGGAATAGCTGCAGAAAAACAAACCAAGTATAGCAAGTGTACCTGACAAAATTTCCTTTCTTTGAGCTTGTATCCAAGTGATGTAAACCTTATATCCAAACACCAGCGACTCTGTATTGCTTTGAAGTAAAAAATATTTATTAAGCGATACCAACTTCAATATTTTTGCTTAATTAAAACAACACAAATAAAACACTTTTCGTTTCCAAAGGTTTGAAAACTTTTTCAAATAGTTTGTACTCCGCCCCTTTCCTTCTGTTTATAGTGATCATGACATCACTTCTCCTTAAAGGTATAAGACACCTTAAATACAATGTACTTCTACAATGTCAAAATTATTCTTTGTTGTGCAGCATGGTCAAGTAAAAGTCAATAAAATAAAACTTTTTCTATCCGTCTTTAAATCATCTTTCATAAAACACTTTTTAAACAGATAAAAACTTTGCTTTACAATCTCAAAGCTTAATACAGTGTATGTGTTCTATAATATTAGTGTGCTCTACACTAGCTGTATTTATACCAGCACATACCTGTTAGAACACTAATATAAAACAATCCAAGTAAATTTACATTTCTTATTTAAGAATCTTTGCATATTCCTGTCCTGTTATGTTCAGGGCATTGCAACATACATAATCTTTCTATTAGAATTATTTTATATATTTTTACCACCCTGATTAGTTACTAAAACAGCTATGTGTAGACTTCATTTTAATGTTATAAATGCTACAACCATGCAATAACAGAAGTATGCAAGTCTATGTTTCTGTTGTTCTTCGTGTCAACTTCGTTATAAATTGGTTAAATACATCTCATTTATGGATGTCAAAGTTATGGAAGTCAGAAACTATTTAAAAGAGGTGGACCTGCTAGCCTCTTGTTAGAAAGGTTAGAACTAATGTGGCAACTTTCCACTCATGTATGTACCTATCCAGGTATCAATGAAATGTCCTCGATACTCTGTATTTTTAGACTTAAGAACTTAGATAGAAGTCACTAATTTCATTATTTATACAGACTTTACATTTGTTAATAGTTTAAATCTAGTGTAGTATTATTTTTAGTACACAACCTTGAGATTTGAGGGTTTCATATAGGTATACCCATTATTGAATGATGTTATAATGTTATTTGTACGATGAAGTCAGAAAGCGACTATACTTTTTGTTGGGCAGTTATGTGCTTCCAAGTGATGTATAAAGTTTTCTATCAACAAATAGGTGTATTTATGTGTGTATAGTTGCTTATGAGACTATATTGGATTATTTATTTATTTTATTTTTATTTTACATTTGTTGACCGGGCTAGTCTAACTGGATACATGTCAATTTTCAGTAGAGGCCCGGGGAGATAAGCTCCAAGATAGGACAATGAAATTAACACAATAACTAGGAAACATGAGACAAATCCTATTAACAGTACCTATTACAGGTTATCACAGTAAAATTTACAGTGCAGAATACAGGCATAGCATAGGATGCTAATACAATCAAGGTATTCTAGAGATAGATAGTATAATAGATTAAATAGGAAGGAGTTGCTGTTAATGAGTAGACAGGGTAGGAAGAGCAAAGTATTTAGAGACACATAGACTAGTCAGGTTTTGAACAGGGGCATAACCAGTGAGTTTTGAGGAACACTTTCAATTTGTTTTTGAAACAGGATAGTGAGGGAAGTGTGGAGAGTTCATTTGGGAGGAGATTCCAGGCTTTTCCAACAATATTGGAAAAAAGGGAGTCATCAGCCTTGTTGTTTGGTTTAGTGGTATGTACTAGAAGTTTCTGAGAAGACCTTAAGGATTCCAGGTTTTTATAGGGAGTGATTAGTGTGGAAAGAATAGGAGTTTTGGAAGGTTTGTAAAGAGTGTTGTGGGCTATAGTTAGTTGATGGAATTTAATCAGATTTTGTAGTTCAAGCCATCCCAGTTGCTTTAAATTAATGCAGTGATGGGTTCTGAATGTGTTGCCTGTTGCAAATCTGGAAATGTTATTGTAAGACAATTCCAATTTGCTAAGATTATTTTTAGATAGGTTAGTAAAAATAGGTGAGGCATAAAGAAGAGAAGAGATTAGATGAGTGTGTGCTATTGTGGTTCTAGCTGAAGGTAGGAGGAAGGATTTTATCCTATAGAGAGAGCCTAGCTTTTTGTTGACAGTTTTTATAGTATTGTTAATATGGGTATCGAAGTTCAGATTATTGTCAATGGTGACACCTAATAGTTTGGTGGTTGGTTCAAGGGATATAATAGTTTTATTGGTAGAGTTAACTGAGAAATCCAATGGGAGGGACTTCTTAGTAGGAGAGAAAAGGAGGAGTTTGGTCTTTTTGGGGTTTAGGAGAAGGCATCTATGTGTGAACCATTGCTCAACTGTGTTAAATACTTGTTGGATAAGAGAGAGAAGTTCAGAAGAGGAGGGGGCTGAGCATATCAGTGCAGAGTCATCCGCATATTGTATGCATGTAGCTTGGGGGATGGCAAGGTGAAGGTCATTAATGAATATGGAAAAAAGTAGGGGTCCAAGGATGGACCCTTGAGGGACACCCAGGTTGAAGGGCAGGTGAGTAGAGAGAGACTTGTGCCAAAGTATGGTCTGCTGTCTTTTATCAAAGTAGGACTGGAACCACTTTATGGAGGATGAATCTAGTGACAGGGATTTCAGTATTTTGATGAGAATTTGGTGATTTACCATGTCAAAAGCTTTAGACAGGTCAATAAATAGTGCTGAAGAGAGTTTGTTTAGATAGCGGTTTTTGTTGATGCAATCTGTGAAGGAAAGAAGGGCAGTAGTAGTGCTATGCGATGGTCTGAAACCATGTTGACAGTTAGCTAGTAAGTTATTTTGTGTCAGATGGTTGAGTAATTGTCTGTGAATGCATTTTTCCATGATCTTTGCCAGAGGTGAGAGGAGGGCAATGGGGCGGTAATTGGAGAGTTCAATGGATTGTCCTCCTTTGTGGAGGGGGATAATATGGCAAATTTTCCATAAACTGGGGATATAACTTTCAGTAATAGTTCTATTGATCAGGATAGAAATGGGATAGGCAATAGCTTTGGCGGATTGTTGTAGGAATTCAGCAGGTAGTTGGTCTGCTGAGGGTGAGCATGGTTTCAGTTTCTGTAGAAGGGTTAGAATATATGATGTTGGGATGGGTTGAAAATGAAACGTAGGGGGTGAGGATGATTCATTGGAAGGTAGAGTGAAGTTGTTAGGTGATAGTTGACTAGCTAGTGTTTGTATATCATCAGTAAAAAAGCTATTAAAAGCATTAGCTATATGCATTGTTTTTTTGTGTTTAGTGTTTTGAGGGTTTGGAGTAGTGGACTGCCCTGGATGGAGTAGTTGGTTGATACTAGAACAACATTTCTGTGGCTTGTTTTGACTAGCTTGTTGGGATTGCAGGTAGTAGATTTTTTGTCAGATATTATAGCTTTCTTAGTTTCATTTCTTATTTGTCTAAATATTTGTTGGTCTATAGGGTTTTTTGTTTTCCTCCATTTTGCCCAATGCTTGTTTCTAAAATTTATTTTATGTTTATATATTATATATAACATAGTTAACATTTATTGTACTTATTTACATTACAAGAGTTTTCTTATAGACATTGTTTTAAATAGTTTCTGACTTCCATAACTTTGACATCCGTAGATGAGATGTATTTAACCAATTTATAACGAAGTTGACACGAAGAACAACAAAAACATTGACTTGCACACTTCTGTTATTGCATGGTTGTAGCATTTATAACATTAAAATGAAGTCTACACATAGCTGTTTTAGTAACTAATCAGGGTGGTAAAAATATATAAAATAATTCTAATAGAAAGATTATGTATGTTGCAATGCCCTGAACATAACAGGACAGGAATATGCAAAGATTCTTATATAAGAAATGTAAATTTACTTGGATTGCTTTATATTAGTGTTCTAACAGATATGTGCTGGTATAAATACAGCTAGTGTAGAGCACACTAATATTATAGGTTCATAGGTTCATAGGTTTATACTAGGCTATCTGCCCTAAGGCATTTATAAGCCTAGCCCAAAGTTTTGTGGCTTACGCCACCCCCTATGTTAAAAAATACTGTGCCCATTAGTTTGTTGTGCCTCTGTCCAGCAGTGACACAGAGATGATTCCCGGGGTAAACCTACGATCTCCCATCCACCGGTCAAAATTTCTCTTGAACCGAGCCAGCGAGGTGCTCTGCCTCACATGGACCGGGATTTTATTCCACAGCATAGGGAGTCTCTGGGTGACAAATCTACCCCTCCAGCATGTCCTATTTATATCCGTGCAAAGGTTTAGGTCGCTTACTCTAGTGGATCTGGTAGATTTGGATTTTTTGAGGTGGAGCATGTCCATTAATTCCGGGTTGGACATGGCCTTGTATGTCAGGCACAGGTCACCTCTGAGCAGGCGGTATGCGACTGAATAGAGCTGGAGTTTCTTCAGTCTGGAAGCATATGACAGATTTTGGAGTCCCTTTATCCTTTTGGTGAGGAACTTTTGGGGTCTCTCCAATTGCTGCAGGTGTCGGGTGAGATACATCCCGAATGGGGCATTGTACTCAATCATTGGTCTGATAAGTGAAGAGTACAGGGGAACAATGACCTCACTTGATCTGGATGTGAATCCCTTCATGATCAGGTGGGCAATGTAGAAGGTCTTTCTAACCACTTTAGCAATGTGAGTGTCAAAAGAAAGGCCACTGTCAACCTGGGTCCCCAGGTCCCTGATAACCTCTTCTGTGCTTAATGGATTGCCACCTATATGGTAGCTTGGGGTTACCTTGTTTTTCCCGAAGGGTATGACTATACATTTTTTGGCATTTAACTTCAGGCCATGGCTCTGGCACCAGTTATCAGTTTCCGTGAGACCCCTCTGAAGGATATCTGTGTCCGATGTACTTTCCACTATGGCGCCCAGTTTGCAGTCATCTGCAAACTTTGTCAGCCATAGTCCTCCTATGTTTGCCTGTACTTCTGAGAAGTAGATGCCGAACAACAGGGGGCCAAGGACTGAGCCCTGTGGGACACCACTTGTGACCGGCTTGGAGTCTGACGTGGTGCCAGCAACTCTAACCCTGTGGGTTCTGTCCTTTAGCCAGTTTGCAACCCATCTTGTGACATATGGGTTTACATTTAAGCTGGTAAGTTTCTCTATAATACCCGAGTGGGGTATTGTGTCAAAAGCTTTTGCAAGGTCAAGGTAGGCTGTATGGATTGTCTTTCCCTCATCAATGGCCTTGGTGACTGTTTCGAAGAAGTCGACCAAGTTCAAAAAGCATGATCTGCCCTTGACAAAGCCAAACTGGGTCAGGTCCAATGTCTGCAAGTCCCCTATGTCTTTGTTTATGAGTTCCATTATGATCCTCTCCATAACTTTGCAGACCAGGCTTGTTAAGCTTATGGGGTGGTAATTTCCAGGGTCCGTAGAGGTACCGCCTTTGTGGAGTGGGACCACAATATGTAGAACACATACACTGTATTAAGCTTTGAGATTGTAAAGCAAAGTTTTTATCTGTTTAAAAAGTGTTTTATGAACGATGATTTAAAGATGGATAGAAACAGTTTTATTTTATTGACTTTTACTTGACCATGCTGCACAACAAAGAATAATTTTGACATTGTAGAAGTACATTGTATTTAAGGTGTCTTATACCTTTAAGGAGAAGTGATGTCATGATCACTATAAACAGAAGGAAAGGGGCGGAGTACAAACTATTTGAAAAAGTTTTCAAACCTTTGGAAATGAAAAGCGTTTTATTTGTGTTATTTTAATTAACCAAAAATATTGACGTTGGTATCACTTAATAAATATTTTTTACTTCAAAGCAATACAGAGTCGCTGGTGTTTGGATATAAGGTTTACATAACTTGGATACAAGCGCAAAGAAAGGAAATTTTGTCAGGTACACTTGCTATACTTGGTCTGTTTTTCTGCAGCTATTCCATGCCTGTTACATACCAAACGGGGCATTATACTCCATAATGGGTCTAATGAGGGATGAGTACAGTGGGACAATGACTTTTTTAATGGATGAAAACCCTTAGTGATGAGGTGTGCCACATAGAAGGATTTCCTGACTGTTGTGGCGATGTGGTTACCGAAAGTGAGATCACTGTCCACCTGTGTCCCCAAGTCTCTCATCACACTTTCGATGTTTAGTGTATTGCCACCTATGTGGTAATTCATGGGTACATGTTTTTTTTCCAAAGGGGATAACTATGCATTTCTTGGGATTAAGCTTGAGCCCATGGCTCTGGCACCAGGCATCTGTTTCTGTAAGGCCCTTTTGTAGAATATTCATTGTAGAAGATTCAATAATGGCTCCTAGTTTGCAGTCATCTGTGAACTTTGTTAGCCAGAGTCCCTTAGTGTTGGCCTGTACTTCAGAGAGTGGTCCCAGGACTGAACCCTGAGGTACTCCAATTGTCACTTGTCTGGAGCTGGATTTGGAGTCAGCTACTTTTACAGTCTGGGTTCTGTTAGTAAGCCAGTTGGCAACCCATCGAGTGACTTAGGGATTTATGCCCAGCTTAGTAAGTTTATCTATGATTCCAGAGTGGGGGATGGTGTTGAAGGCCTTGGCGAGGTCCAGGCTGTGTGGACCACCTTACCCTCGTCCACAGCTCTGGAGACTGATTTGAAGAAGTCAATCAGATTCAGGAGACAGGATCGGCCCGTCATAAACCCAAACTGGGTGGGGTCCGGTGTTTGAAGGTTGCCAATGTCTTTGTTTATACGTTCCATGAGAATGCATTCCATACCCTTGCAGATCAGGCTTGTCAGACTGATGGGATGGTAGTTCCTGGGATCCAAGGCGGATCCCTCCTTGTGCAGTGGGATAACTGTAGCTGTGCGCCTCTCAGTGGGCATGAAGCTTGAGGTGAGGCTATGATTAAACATGACACTTAGGTGAGGTGCCAATTCATTTTGTAGTTCATGTAGTACACAGCCTGGGATGTCATCTGGTCCCATGCAGCTTTGCAGAGTGTCGTTTCTACCTGTGTGGCCGTGATTACCGGAATTTGGCAATCTTCTGGTATTGAGATGGGCCCTTTAGGGGGTGAGAGGGGGGTAAAACTGGCACTAAATCGATCTGCCAGGATATTGGCAATATCCTTGGGATCAGTATATTTAATGCCATTCTGTTGTAGCTCAGAGCAGATCTGACTATTGCCATTTAGACTGTTGACATAACTATAGAATGCCTTGTGGTTGTCTTTGGAATCTTTGGGAATTTTATTTTAGTAATTAGTTTTTGAGGATTTTATGAGGGATCTCAGCTTCTTACTGAGGCTGGTGAGGGAGTTTTTTGCATCCTGGGATTTTCCTCTTTTCTGCAACAGTTTGTTCCTTCTGTTGTATAGTTTGTTTATAGCAGGGGACCACCAGATTGGCTTCCTTTTTTGGAGAAGAGCATCTTGGTTCTACTTGGGACGGCACAATTCATGCGCGAGTGGATGTGCTCGTACAGTGCCTTAGTGTAGGATTCTGCAGTCGAACTTTCAGATCCCGTCTGCATGGGTGCCATGAAGTTTGTCACTTCTGACTTCAGTAGCATGAAGTTGACTTTGGAGAGGTTTTTAAGGAGGTTTCCTTACTGGGAGGTGGGGGTGGGATGTGGATGTCAACGGTGATTTGCTTATGGTCAGACCTGACCAATGAGGGGGTGGCCACTGGTGTGGAGCATCTATCTCCCATGTTGGTAATGACCAGGTCTAGGATATTGGAGCCCCTGGTGGGACAATGGATTAGTTGATCCAAGGCGTTGGAATTTATGAATTCCAAGAACAGCTGGGAAAAGAAGTTGGTACCCGAGTAGTTTTCCCAGTTAATGGCAGGGTAGTTGAAATCACCCAGTATTAGGGTGTTTGGTTGTATCTTAATATTTTCCAGTATGTTTAGAAAGGTGTAGTGAGAATCTTGGGGCATGGTGGGGGATCTGTAGAAAGCTACAATTTGGATTGCAGTCTTACCTAGTGTTAGTTGCACATGGAGAATTTCAGATGCATTGTGTTGGGCAACTAGCCTGGAGGTGTGAATATCCTTGGTGAATATGGACTATGTTCTTTATGTAATGTTGGAATTTTTTCTGAGTTTTCTCCCCAGGCCCCCACACAATCAATAAATAAATAAATGTTTCCCTATGAAAAGCAGCCTGTACAACTTCCACCTGTAAGGGTAGCATTCAGAAAACATTGTATGTACAGGAATATGTTACAAGTGCTGGCAAAATATACTCCTACTAGACTGGGGACAGTACTGTGCGCACTAAAAGTAAAATGGTATGGAAAGGGATTGGGAGGGGCAAAAAATGACTCCAACGTGTACTCTGCCAACAAGGGTGCAACTTCCTATCTCTCCCTACAGAGACAAACTACATGGTAGGAGACTGTATCCTAATTACTTTAAATGCAACTTCTGAAGAGGTATCAGCTAGTGTCTCATATGCAATGACCACTGCACATGGGCTAGTGCAGTTCAGTGCCTCAATCATAAACTCAGACTGAAGAGTCAGGGTCAACAAGTGGGTCAACTTAGTTGTCACTACAAATGACTGTGGGTTAACTGTAGAAAAGGGGGTTGAATGGAAATCCTGCCTGTTCTGGAACTTTAACAACATCAAGCAAGCAACATTTCTGACCTGTGGAAACATCAACCAGACAGAAAAGCTGTCAGATGACTAAGCAAACAGAAATATGCCTGTTTCCTTTAGGGAAAATGAAGACCTGTTAAATTATTTACTCCTAGGCAAGTTTAACTTCCAGGTAGCTACAGGAAAATTCTTAACCTTGGGAGGCTCATTCCTTGAAGATATCATTCAGGAACATACTAATGTGAAGAGTAACATAACTTCAAAACTGACCATGCTGGACAGAAGACTTGGTGGGAAAATGGGCTGCCAGATTAAGTGAAAAATTCAAGATGAATCCATGCAAATGATACCTGGAAAGAAGGCAAGGAATTGTACAATTCAGGATAGTGGGTAAGACGGTTGTGTATAAAGTACCACTTCTTGGAACTGGAGGTGAGTGTATTGAGGATGACTAATACTGCAGCTAGGCCACAGCTTGCAAATGTTGTCTTATGCATAAATGAAGCAATCATCTTTCCCAAATCTCTGAGGGAAAGCAGTGAGCAAATTTAATATCATGGTTCTGCAACTAAACTGAACTGCAAATCTACAGCACAAACTACACTTCTGCCTTTAGTAGCGAGATGCGGAAAACATCCAATGAAATTTGGCCTAAAAGTCACCGCCCATTGGCTGCATCTACAAGTTATCTAGCATTAAGGGACAGGAGAGTTGTCATAGTAGCCAGTGCACTTACAGTCAGAAAGGAAACGTGCTGTTCTGTAGAACTCCATCTCATTCAGAAGTTCCAGTAGTTCCTGGACTGTTCCAAGTCGCATACTCCACCACCACATTAATTCTTCTGTTCGGCTCCTTCCAGACTTCTCTGCCAGCCGCATCACTCTTAGTTCTGTTTGGTCTGTGACAATTCTGGAAGCTAAAAAAACAAAAAACAAATAAAGCAAGTGTTTACTTCCTTGTTAAGTTTCTGTCAGTGTTTCATTTCAATATAATGTCTTTCAAGTGTGAAAGAATGCCTGACCACAAGAAAAACACATGCGGTTTATAAGTAACTACTGTACCGTAACACAAAATTAGAAAGAGGAATTTGGTTTAATCTGGCTTCTAACATAACACCATTAAAATGCAAATACTTGAAAAACAGCGACTTTCTAGACTTGTAGAGAAACACATTCATATGGAACACTGTAAATAAACAATGCAAGGTAACTAGAAAGGAATGTAATAGGCACTAGAAGCAAAAAAAAGTCTTAAGTGTACTCACAAAGAAATATTTTCTGACAGCAGATAAGGACCACTTGGTATACCTAGATTGCCTTCTTCTTAATTAACAGAACCTTCAGTTTCATGTTAGGTAAACAACTCATTTTACTTTTTTCCCCACCCATAAGAAATGTGTATGCATCGCCTGTGTTCCTGAATGTCGCTCATGTTGTGTATATTCAATAAGACTATGAGGCTGAGTGTTCGTTTAAGTAGTTTATTACATGCAAACATATCAGGATGAAGAGCGGTTAACATTAAACTTAAGTGAACTAACTGACTGACTAGTATGCACATACATGCTTACACCTCAGTGGCTCACTACAAAAATGCCACTCTTACTTGCACGTGCTCAGTACTTATAAGCATGTGCCCACTGATTGGAATGTTTTTAAAAGGTACACACACACACACACACACACACACACACACACACACACACACACTGATCTATATCCTCCCTCTGACTATTCTGTCCTGCGAATGAAAATGACAACTGCATAAACATGCAAATTGCACGCAAATTATACAGATATATACAAACAATAACAATTATGTCCAGGTTGCCATGTAATTGGGATTAGGTCTTGAGATACGATCTGACCTCGCAATATAATAATTAGACCTGGGTTTAGCAACAGGGACAGTCACTGGGGAATGATCTTCTTGAGGATTTTCAGGGATAGTTTCGGGAACAGGAACAGGTGATCAAATGTTCTCTGAAACTGGAACATTGGGCAAATCACTCTGAGAATCAGAGGCTCAGTTACAAGTAAAATGTTGCAACACTGGTTCGGACACCGGTAGTAAATGTTTCCGATTCTGCCCGGATTCCATGCCTTGTGACTCAATAATGTACATCTCGGTTCTTCACACAAAAGTTTCACAAGTCCTAGTTGGTCAAATCCTTTTGCTGTCTGCATCCTCACCATCTCTTCTTTTAATGGATTCAGAGGCTTGCTGGTTTTATCACAGTAGGACTTTTGGGACAAATGCTTCTTTAAGAGTTGAGCTTTTACTGCTTTGTTGCTTTTAGCACTTAGAACCAACAAATTCTTACTGACTGGCAGTGTGGTTCTGGCTTGTCTCAACATTAACCTCTGGGCAGGTGAACCAAGAAGACTGTCACGAGGTATGTTTCTAAGATTAAGCAGATTTAGAAAAACATCAGTAATGTCATGTTTAGACTTTTCCAACAGCTGTTTTGCACTTTGAACTGCATGTTCTACCAAGCCATTTGACTGCGGGTATTCACGGCTACTCATACTATGAACAAAGTCTCACATTTCAGCAAATCTTTTAAACTGCTGACTTGTTAACTGTGCACCATTGTCAGAAATGAGTTTCTGCGGACTACCATTGACAGAAAAATGTCTTTTCAACTTTGTAATGACAGTACAGGACATGAGATTAGGAAGTAGGTCAACCTCAAACCAATTTGCGTAAGAATCTACTAATACCAAGTAATGTTAAGTAACCATTCCATTCGAAAATGTAGCTACTGTCGACCAAGGTAATTCAGGAATCTGGCTTAGCTGAACTGTTTTTTTTTTGCTGATGCAGTTTAGTACTATTATAAACAGAACAAGCTAAAAGATCTTTCTCAATATTTTTTGACATAGAAGGCCAAAATACTAGTCCTCTTGCCCTTCTTTTGGCAGAATCAGTTCCTGGGTGGCCATGATGCAATATATTCTTGTTGCAAGGATTTTGGAACAATTACTTTTGGGCCTTTCATGATGATACCATCTTCCATCAAAATCTCATCTCTGTAAGGAAAATACTGCTGCACATCTAGTGGTAAACTAGACTGCTTTGACAACTTCGGAAGAACTGGATCTGAAGCTGTGCAAGTTCTGAGCTCATCAAGACGTGTGGAAGAAAAATTTCTCACTTCCATGACTTCGAAATCAGGTTGCTCATTTTCATGCTGTTCAGTGTTTTTTTCTGGGTGATCTGGATAAAATATCAGCAAGATAAAGAAGATTGCCTTTTGTGTAAATCAAGTGAATATTGTATTTTGCAATTTTAACATCATACTTTGCAATATCGCAGGAGCTGTACGCATAGACTTTTTTAAAATAGTGACCAAAGGTTGGTGATCAGTCTCAATTTGAATAGGTCAGCCATAAATATAATCATGGAACTTAGAATATGCAAACACAATTACCAAGAGCTCTTTATCTGAGAATGCTGCATCTCGGTCTGAGTTAAAGTTCTGGATGCACAGGCTACTGGTCTGCCCTCTTAAAGAATGACTGCACCAAGACCAAATTTCGAAGCATCACAAGAAAGAGTTACACACAGGTTTGTGAACATCATAATATCTTAAAGTGGGTGGACTATCAATTCTCTATTTCAGGACATCAAATGCTCTTTGGTGTTGTTTTGACCAGGATCAAGTTACTTCTTTGTGTGTCAGCTCTCTCAGTGGTGCTGAAAATCAACTCAAATCTGGAAAGAACTTGCCCAAATAGTTGACCATGCCAAGAAAACATTGCAAGGAAGTCACATCATCTGGAGCTGGCATCTCAAGAATTGAAGTTTGCTTGGAAGGATCTGGATGTAAGCCTGAGCTGGTAAACAAATGACCCACATAAGTAACTTCTCATAGCCTGAACTTGCATGTCTGAGGATTTAACTTAAGATTCACTTCATGAGCACATTCCAGAACTTTCCTGTGGTTTCTATCATGTTTGACTTCACCATTGCCTCCTACAAGAATATCATCTACTATAATAGCACATGGATAGCCAGAAAAAATTTGCTCCATTGCACGTTGAAAGACTTCACTGCCAGAATTTATCCCAAATGGGATTCTCAAAAATCTGAACCTTCCAAATGGTGTACTGAAAGTGGTTAGCAATGAAGATTTTCAGCCAAGCAATATATGTCAAAATGAACTTTTTGCATCTAAAACAGAGAAAACAGTGTCATTTGGCATAAGAGCAGCAACTTCTTCGAATGTACCCATTGGATGATGAGGTTGTTTTAGTGCTTTGTTCAAGTCTCTTTGGTCAATACAAATTCTATCATCATCTGAGCTTTTCTTATGAGGTACGACCATGGAGGATACTCACTCAGTTTGTTCTTCTACTGGACAAATTACAACTAGATGTACCATTCTGTCTAGCTCACCTTTGACTCTGCCTTTCACGTCTACTGGAACTTTCCATGCTGGTCTGATAAATGGGCTTACCTCGTGGTCTAACTTCATTGAGTATACAACTGGGAGTTTGCCTAATTTGTCTTTGAAAAGTTCAGCATAGTCAGAAAAAAACAACTGGTATTACATTCTCGTTGTTACATGTGCTTACATGGTGGATTTCTGCATTAAATAAAAGAAGTCCCATTTTCAAACTGTCTCTGTAGCCTAACAATGACTGTACGTGCCTTTTGACTACGTAAAACTGCAAGTCATAGCTGTTCTCAGCAGAATAACATTAAAGCACTACTGACCCTTTGGTTTGAATTTCTTCACCACCATAAGCAACAAGCTTCTCACGCTTTGCCAGCTCAAGCTTCTCACTAGCTCTTATTTTGGCAAACATTTCTGCTGACATAACATTGCACTATGAACCAGTATCAACTTTGAGCTCTACAGGTCTCCCATTAATCACAGCAGTACTGAACCAGTATCAACTTTGAGCTCTACAGGTCTCCCATTAATCAGAGCAGTACAAAATATTTCATTCTTTGCCCACAAATCTACTGCACTGACTGTTTCATCGAGCACTGACACACCATCAACATAAAAAGTAGGGTCACAGCTTTCTAATTAATCAACTTGCCTCTTTAAATGATCTCTTTTAATAAAATAATGTGCCCCTTTTGATTTACAGAACATTTTGAAATTATTCCACTTTTTACATATGTGGCACTGCTGACCAAAAGCTAAGCACTTTTCTCTTTTAGACTCATGGCTACCTACACAATTACGACAGTTGACTATGATGCTTGCCACAGGTTTTGCTCAGTCACCCCTATGCTTCACTGAACATGCTCTGGATTTTACAGGAGCTGTCCTGGAAAGTGCCAGAAAGGCTCGGGGTTTCACTGAAGCAACCACAGATTTTGATAGGGAGGCTCAGGGTGTGGCCGCACCTTTAGGTCTTTATCTTTTAACCATGTGCTGCACACTATCAACATTAGCACTGGAAGGCACTGTAAGCAAATTTTTCTCATTTGTAAGCATATTTGCATGCTTTTCTTCGACCTTACATACGTGACAAATCTCTACAGCTTTATTCAAAGTTAAATCACTGTCTCGAAGCAAAATCTTTCTCACTGCATCATCTTTAATACCACACACAAGCCTGTCTTTAATCAACTCATCTCTTAAATCACCAAATCTGCACGTTTTTGCCTTGTTTCTCAAATCAGTTATATATGTTGCAACATTTTCACCAGGCTTTTGATCCCTTGTATAAAGTATGTGCATTTCCACTGTAATATTCACTTGTGGGTTACACATTTCTCTAAATTTATATTTTAAGCACTCAGGGTCTTCCCGCATTTCAGCCGGTACCACAATATGGCGGTCTTCCACCTCACTTGCATACACAGCTGGGGCATACAGAAATGAAGGCTCCCTTTCAATGGCTTCTGAACCAGCTAAATTAAGGAGAATAAATGCCTTTGTACGTGTGTCTTTGTCAGAAAAATAGCCTGAATGAAAATATTGTACTCTTGCTCAAACACACTCTAGTTTTCAGCAACATTATTATCAAATACAAGTGGAGCAGGTCTGCGAAATCCTTCTGCCACACGAACATAATGCTTTTGTAATTATTTCAAATGCACACATGTATACACCAGGTACTCGAAAATAATTCAACTGCACCAGAAAGTCTTTGAAATGACGGTTTTCTGCAAAATAACTCTACTGTAATACTGCACAAACTTGCGAACACTTTGCACACTTTGGATTTCTCAAATAGCTTTAGTTAATATGAAAAAAAAACACATAGCAAAAAATACAGTCATTTTCTCTTTTTTATATACATTTGATGCGATTCAGAAGTTATTTCAAGCACTTCTGTAAGCATTTTGATTATTTTTATCAATATATCATCATTTTAAACATTTTGTTTAATTAGAAAGTAATTCTGAACAGCTTTAATGCTATGTTTTATATTTGTTGAGTAAAAAATCATTTAAGCAAGTTTTAGTATCTGGATTTGTCTTTCTGATCTGTTTGCGAGTCCTTTGAACAGGGATGATTCACTCCTGTATATTCCTCCAAGTGTAACTGCGCGCCTCATGGTCTTGAAGAAGATTTGCTTTGTCATTTTAAACATGCCGCTTCTGACACCATGTCACTTGTCTTGTGTATATTCAATAAGGCAATGAGGTTGGGTGTTTGTTTAAGTAGTTTATTACACACAAACATATCAGGATAGAGAATGGTAACATTAAACTTAAATGAACTAACTGACTGACTAGTACACACATGCATGCTTACACCTTGGCTGCTCACTACAAAAACGCCACTCTTGCTTGTACGTGGTCAGTACTTATATGCATGTGTCTACGGAGTGGAATGGTTCTTAAAGGTACACACACACTCTGATCTACACTGAATATCTGACTTTTTTTATTTCAAGAAGGCTGTTCCACATCTCAGCCACATTTCTGCAAAAAAATTCTTCCTCCTACAACCTCCAATCCATCCACTTTGTATTTTCAAATTGTTTTCAGTAGTGCCAATACATTTGTTAAAACACGGTATCCATGTGAATGCCACATTTCCTTGAGGTAATTAAAAACTACTAATATGACTATTACAACTGCATTCTTTCTTCAAAATTACAAATGCTTGAGTTCACAGTTAGACATTCAAAGCAAGCTTTTGTAGTTACTGCATGACTCACTGTTAAACCTGACTCACAAACAGCTGTACAATTCTGAACTGCAATACTGAGTCACATGGCTATGGTCAGTGTTGCATGCCAAGAGCACTAGAAGACCAGGGTTAGTTGCGCATACATTGCATAAGGAACACTATGATATACAAATTCTCTAAAGCAGTTACAATAAATTTTTCATCTGCAAACGCTTTTTTTTAAGGGGATTTTTATCCATGCCATACATCAAGCCTTGGTGCTTTCCACTCTGACAAAATCATGAAGTCAGGTTGATGGACAGGCTGCTCATTCACTAAGAGGTAGCTACATTACACCATCCAGTAGCTTAGCAGTGCATGTTTAACTATCTAATTTTTCAAAAGATTTCTATTCACAGCCATCTTTCTGATGCATACCTTTTTGTTAAGTACTGCACAGGAAGCTCAGCGGATGCTAAGGCTGGGTTGTTTGATATGTTTTGTGGAGTGCAGCCTCTGGCATTAAAAGGATGATGATGTCTCAAAAACTGGACAGACTACTAAGTATGGTACTACTATAAAGTCTATACAGCAAGACCATATCTTATTTTGTACTGGTGATGCAACTTCCTATAACTCAACAGTATTCCAGCAACTCTCCGACACTTTCTCACCAGTATCATTTTACGTAATAAGGTAGTACTGCCCCAGGCACCTTTACTCTTTGTAATTGCTACTGATTTCCTATCAGCTATGCAATCAATTTCATGATTTTTATTTCCTACTGCATTCATTCACACTTTCTGCGCTGGATTTGCAATACAATGTTTCAGACATTTCTTCTTATCTGGTCATATTATTTTTCCTTTGCTCTATACCGAATTTCATATCAAATTTGGCACAAAAACAACTCAACTTTGTATCATAAAAAAGGCATATCCTTCCTTCAAGATCTTTTACGTCACTTATGAAGACAGTGAAATTTGAACATGCTGCAGTACCGAACCTTCTGGTGCCTTAACAGTCACCACACTTTCATCTCTGAGAACCAAGTTAAATATTACAGTCTGTGCCTAACTAAATGGCCAGTATTTTACCCAAGCTACCATCCTAGGACCCTCCAAATCTAGTTTTGACCATTAAAATACCATGTTAAATGTCTATGTTTTTATATGCCTCTTTCCTGCTCCTACCAATGCTGGAAGACCCACATCAGTGATCATACCAACTTACTCCCCATTACAGGGCACAAAGGCCATTTGTAGAGGTAGGTGTCATCCAGACAGCCATCAGAAAGTTTTCTATTTTCTCACCCTAATGCCACCCCTCAGGGCTGATGTGAATGTCTGAGGGCCTGTTACACATTCTTGTGCATTTTCATGCACCCACAAGCATGTGGTAAACGATACAGAGACAAAGCATACTCTCAGCACCACGTGCATAGTGCAGGTCCATGTATATAGTATGCCAGATATCACTTTTTCAGTAGGTGCCAGCATTACAGTGCCCCCCCCTCTAGGAATGGGAGCTAGTGACAGCTGTTCCCTGCAACCCTTCCAAAACAGTTCCTCCATCACATGGATAAGTAAATGGTCCTATGCTATCTGGGTCACAATTAGGGCTTTATCTCTATACAACATACCCAGCAAATGCCTATAAAGTTAGGAAGGTTATCTCTACTACCCCTTAAGGAGCTAACAAAGGCTACTCAGTCAAGGAATGAAGGGATTTGGGTATAACATGCAGTGTTAAGCTACTGGAAGGCTTAGGTAGCTACCTGTTAGTGAGTGAGCCGTCTCCCCATCAGCCTGACATAATGGTAATGTCAGACTGGAATGTATCGTATTAGATCATGTGCCCTAATGTTATCAGTGTAATCTGTGATCCTTTCCTTGAACACTGTGACATGATTTTTCTTACACGTAGATGCGCTTTACAATACCCAGCCTCTTTACTGCTATTACTCTTAAGAAAGGAATCACTCGTGTTCTTTTCCATTCTCCATTTCTGTTTTCATTTTTATTTATTTGAATTTTGTTGCCCTGGTAAATAAACTGGTCTGATGGCCATTTTCAGCCAAACCCAGGCACAAAGGTACAAAAATGTCAGGATTTTCAAATACAATTACACTTTACAGCAATACGTTATACAAAAAACTAGAATACAATGTGGTAATAAAAGTTGAAGCTGCATCATTGTACACCGAGAAATATTTGCCTTCATTTAACATGAATGGAGATCAATCATAAGCCTATGAAACATACGATACTTAACCATGGGCCTAAGAGACCCAACTAGAATAACGATTTTCCTACATTAAGAATACTAGCTGCTATATATTATAATACACGCAAAACACACACACATATATCCGCCCCCTCACTCCACATTCCAAACACAAGCAATAGGTGGACTTAATACTCTAAATTGGCCAAAGGTTAAGAGTTACATGTGTACGTGTGGTAAGCAAGAACAATTGTGGCAGAGCAAGTCACCAGACAGTGTGAACATTAGCTCTAGAGTATTGTCACTGTTGAATTGACACCCTGACCCCATGTGCAAAAATGGGAAAAAAGGGGTTGTGGATGGATGGATGTATATGTCTATATATAAATATAAATAAGTAAAACAGTGTTTACAAGGCTAAAACTTCTTCCAAAAGCTTGATTCAACATATACAGCATACAGTAATTGACTGTCGGTAGAGTATAGTTAGGAAAACATTAGCTGAATTAACCTGGTTGATTAAAACATTCATATTATTTTATTTCAATAAAATGTGTTTTCAAAGATTTTCTAAAAGAAAGCAGTCTGTAAACATTTTGTGGCAGAGATCTCTATAAGGAATGGCTATTTTATAGGATGCTCTCTCAGATGACACTATGGTGTTTGGATACCTAACCAAAAGCAGGCTGTCATTATTCTACAGTTTACAGCATCTGTTTCTACTGAATATGAGGTTTTTGAGTGGAAGCCAGTACCTACCACTAAAGCAGTCAGTACAAACACTGTTCTGGTTTCTACTGGTAACCACTACTTTTTGGATAGTCATGCAGTGGTGTTCTCTGCAGTGTCACAAATGTACTAATTTTGTTCTCTGCTGTCTGCAAAAGGTTGGTATTTCTGGAAGAGTACAGAATAATAACTGGGAGGGCAGTAGTGCGCCAATGTCAATTGCTTGCCTAACTTCTGGGAATGATAAATGTGAAATCCTACATGTAACGATAGTTGCATAAGAGTTTTATATACTTCTCCTTTGGTATACGGGCGGCCATGGTGGTGCAGCAGTTAGTGTTGCCGCCTCATAGCAAGAGGTTCTCTGGTTCGATCTTCGGATGGGGTGCCTTCTGTGTGGAGTCTGCATGTCCGCCCTCTGATCATGTGGGTTTCCTCCGGGTACTCCGGTTTCCTCCCACATCCCAAAGACATGCTGTAGGTGGACTGGACACTCTAAATTGGCCCTAGATGTGAGTGCGTGTGTGTGTGCCTTCTGTGGAAGGTTGGGCACCAGGCTGGCAACTCGACACCGTAAAACTCCACTGCCAATCATGAGCAGACAGGTGATCCGCTGTGGCGACCCCTAACTGGGAAAAGCCGAAAGAAGAAGATACTTCTCCTTTGGCATGTTTACTAATGGATAAAATATGGTCAAGTAGCAGCCCCAAATACTTCTGTGTTACAGTGAAATGCGCAGGAATCCCATATGGGTTTGTCATAACAATTTGGGTAGTATAGGTCATTCTTTGTCGTGTGCTGAACATAATACTGGATTTTTATGGATTTATAGCTAATTTACTAGCACTCCATTCAAAATGGTACAGAAATCATTAGAGGTAGGTTTGTAGTTTCTCAGCTTTTTTGCTTTGTGATAACCATATCATCTTCATAACAGTACACCTGGCCACATCATATGAATAAACGTACACCTGATAAAGTTTGGTTCGAATTAGAGTTCATTTATGAACAAGAGACCCAATAGTGATCCTTGTGGCATGCTATTTGAAGTACTGCCTCTCTGTGAAAGAGAACTACTGGTAAATACAGCAGAGGTTCTATTTGACAGGAAGCTTTTAAATCGCAGATTAACTTCTTCAGAGAAACTAATCTATCATAATTTCGGAGACAGTCTTTGACACTCAACGTTTTTAAAAACTCTTCCGATATCTAGGATTATGGTGCCAGAAGAATACCCTTTACAACCTGTTACAGATTACATTTGTTAGGGTGTAAAGTGCTGTTACAGAGCTAAAATGTTGGACTAATGCATGCTTTAAGAGGGTAAGTCATATTTACTGATATATCTAAAAATGTATTAATAAATACAGTTTTTTGAGCATTTTCATCAGTGGCAGCTGTTAGCAGTGGAGTGGCAGTCAACATAACAAGAAGGGATATGTACTTTAAGAAGGGGACGATGAGCGAATCCTGAAGACAGGGAGGCACTGTCTTTGTAGTTACCGTGATGTTACAGATAAAGGTGTGAGGTCTACTTAAGAACACACTTAGGGAGGGGTGACGGGGGCACAACCCCCACATTGGGGGGTGTGGGTGGCACAGCCCCCCACCTACTTAGCTTTTATATCTATGAATCTCATTTCACTGAAAGCTAACAATATAAAACCAAAACTAGGTGGGGGTTGTGCCCCCCCCAACTATATATACTAACTCCAGGATCGCACTACAGTGGGAAAAAGGGCATATACACTTTATTTTACCAACAGTACTTACATTCAGTGAAATGTGACTCAGTGAAATGAGTTTTCAGTGATTTGAACTTTCAGCGATTTGGTGTGAGTGAAATAAATGAGTTTTCAATTAATCTTAGTAGACCTATATACATATATATATATATATATATATATATACACACACACACACACACACACACACACACACACACACACACACACACAGATAGACATACATACACATACACCACTACTGACTTTCTCAGATTCCCAATACAATTCTCTTGTGGCATTATTGACTTTTTTTAGACATGAGTCTTTCCATTGACCCAGATGGTAATATTAGTACTGATTTATACAGAAAGGAATGCTGGAAAAATAATTCTTTATTTCACACCAGCATGCGCCTTGAACATACAAATTTTTCCCAATGTAGTCAAGAACCAGTTACTAGGAACCTCAAGGACACATACATGACAAGCAATACTTAGGAGTGATAAAGAATGTAGATTAAGAGACAGACGTTATACAAAAAGGGAAATTGATAAACAGATGAACAAAGTCATGGAAATGAGAAATACTAAAGGTAAACCTTTTTATTCTAAACAAGATCATGACAAATGGAATTTAAGTATTACTAATTCTAAGCAGAAAAACTGGTTGCCTTAACCTATGCTTGTGACATTACATATGATTGCAATATCATCAAGGAGAATTGGAAGATTTTAATGGTATATGTTGGCAGCATGACTGTTATAGGGAGAGAGTTAGCTGATATGATGGACAGAAGGAAGGTTGATATATTGTGCATACAAGAGACCAGGTAGAAGGAAAGTAAGGCCAGGTGTATTGGAGGTGGGTTCAAATTGTTCTATCATGGTGTGGATGGGAGGAGAAATGGAGTAGGGGTTATCCTGAAGGAACGGTATGCCAAGAGTGTTTTGCAGGTGAAAAGAGTGTCGGATAGAGTGATGTTTATGAAGCTGGAAATCGATGGTGTAATGATGAATGTTGTTAGTGCATATGCTCCGCAAGTTGGGTGTGCAATGGATGAGAAAGAAAAATTTTGGAGTGAGTTGGATGAAGTGGTGATGACTGTACCCAAGGGTGAGAGAGTGGTGATTGGAGCAGATTTCAATGGGCATGTTGGTGAAGGGAGCAGAGGGGATGAGGAAGTGATGGGTAGGTACGGTGTTAAGGAAAGGAATGCAGAAGGTCAGATGGTAGTGAATTTTGCAAAAAGGATTGACATGGCTGTGGTGAATATGTATTTTAACAAGAGGGAGGAGCATAGGGTGACATACAAGAGTGGAGGGACATGCACACAGGTGGATTATATCCAATGCAGGAGGGTCAGTTTTAAGGAGATTGGAGACTGTAAAGTGGTGACGGGGGAAAGTGTAGTTAGGCAGCATAGAATGGTGGTATGTAGAATGACATTGGTGATCAATTAGAGGAGGAGGAGTGTCAGGCAGCACCAAGGATCAAATGGTGGAAATTGAAAAAGGGTGACTGTGAGGTGGAGTTCAGGGAAGAGTTAAGACAAGCACTGGGTGGCAGTGAAGTGTTACCGAACAGCTGGGTAACTACAGCAGAGCTAGTAAGGGAGACTGCTAGAAAGGTGCTTGGTGTGACATCTGGACAGAGGAAGGAGGACAAGGAGACCTGGTGGTGGAATGAGGAAGTACAGGAGAGTATACGGAGAAAGAGGTTGGCGAAGAAGAAGTGGGATTGTCAGAGAGATGAAGAAAGTAGACAGCATTATAAGGAGATGAGGTGCATGGCAAAGAGAGTGGTGACAAAGGATAAGGATAAGGCATATAGAGAGTTGTATGAAAGGTTGGACACTAAGGAGGGAGAAAAGGACCTGTACCAATTGGCTAGCTAGAGAGACCAAGCTAGGAAAGATGTGCAGCAGGTAAAGGTGATAAAGGATAATGAGGGAAACATACTCACAAGCGAGGAGAGTGTGTTGAGGAGATGGAAAGAGTACTTTGAGGGGTTGATGAATGAAGAGAATGAGAGGGAGAGAAGGTTGGATGATGTAGGGATAGTGAATCATGAAGTACAATGGATTAGCAAGGAGGAAGTAAGGATAGCTATGAAGAGGATGAAGAATGGAAAAGATGTTGGTCCAGATGGCATACCTGTGGAAGGTTGGAGGTGTTTAGGAGAAATGACAGTGGAATTTTTAACCAGATTGTTTAATGAAATCTTGCAAAGTGAGAGGATGCCTGAGGAGTGGAGAAAAAGTGTTTTGGTACCGATTTTTAAGAATAAGGGTGATGTGCAGAGCTGTAGTAACTACAGAGGGATAAAACTGATCAGTCACAGCATGAAGTTATAGGAAAGAGTAGTGGAAGCTAGGTTAAGAAGAGAGGTGATGATTAGTGATCAGCAGTATGGTTTCATGCCAGGAAAGAGCACTACAGATGCGATGTTTGCTCTGGGAGTGTTAATGGAGAAGTACAGAGATCAGGAGTTGCATTGTGTCATTGTAGACTTCGAGAAAGCACATGACAGGGTGCCTAGAGAGGAGTTGTGGTATTGTATGAGGAAGTCAGGAGTGGCAGAGAAGTATGTAAGAGTGATACAGGATATGTACAAGGGTAGTGTGACAGAGGAGAGATCTGCAGTGGGAGTGACAGATGCGTTTAAGGTGGAGGTGGGATTACATCAAGGATCAGCTCTGAGTCCTTTCTTATTTGCAGTGGTGATGGACATGTTGACAGACGAGATCAGACAGGAGTCCCCGTGGACTATGATGTTTGCAGATGACATTGTGATATGTAGTGAGAGTAGGGAACAGGTTGAGGAGACCCTGGAGAGGTGGAGATATGCTCTAGAGAGGAGAGGAATGAAGGTCAGCAGGACTAAGACAGAATATATGTGTGTGAATGAAAAGGAGAATAGAGGAATGGTGAGGATGCAGGGAGTAGAGTTGGCGAAGGTGGATGAGTTTAAATACTTGGGATCAACAGTTCAGAGTAATGGCAAGTGTGGAAAAGAGGTGAAGAAGAGAGTACAGGCAGGGTAGAGTGGGTGGAGAAGAGTGTCAGGAGTGATTTATGACAGACGAGTACCAGTAAGAGTGAAAGGGAAGGTCTACAAAAGGGTAGTGAGACCAGCTATGTTATATGGATTGGAGACAGTGGCACTGACAAAAAGGCAGGAGTCAGAGCTGGATGTGGCAGAGTTAAAGATGTTAAGATTTACACTGGGTGTGACGAGGGTAGACAGTATTTGGAATAAGTATATTAGAGGGTCAGCCCAGGTTGGACAGTTTGGAGACAAAGCCAGAGAGGCGAGATTGCGTTGGTTTGGACATGTGCTGAGGAGGGATGCTGGGTATATTGGGAAAAGGATGCTAAGGATGAAGCTGCCAGGTAAGGGGAAAAGAGGAAGGCCTAAGTTAAGGTTTATGGATGTGGTTAGAGAGGACATGCAGGTGGTTGGTGTGACAGAGCAAGATGCAGAGGATAGGAAGAAATGGAAACAGGTGACCCGCTGTGGCAACCTCTAACCAGGAAAAGCCATAAGAAGAAGAAGACTGTACTCTGAGAGACATTGTTGGAACTGAATCTTAAAGAACATTTATGCCACAACACACATTTGGGCATGAACAATAGATCAGGTAGAACAGGCACATTTCCATGTAGAGTATGTACTCTGTGCTGATATACTTTTACATCCAATATACAGGAAGAAGTATAGCAGCTGATCATATGAAGATTGCAAAACTACACGTGTTGTTTATATTGCCAGCTACAACCTATGTGAGAACTTCTACACAGGGAAAACTGACAGGCAGCTAAAAGAACGAACATCAAAACACATCAGTGACATCCAGCTTAAAGATACCAAAAATCCTCTAACTAAACATGTTATATCAAATATGGGACATTGACTTATTTTATGGTCATTCGATTGATATGAGAAAACATCCATCATTTCTATGCAGTTTATATGGTCAAACAGGTCTTTTGTATATGCCTCTGCATACACTTCTGTATTTTCTGGGTTTGGAGGAGCCTGGACACTAGCTATGCTGTCACTTACTAGGAGAGAGTTTGACTTAGAAAAGTTCTTAAAGGTTCTGGGTTTAGGTGGGGGGTTTAGTTTTACCATTATTTCAAGAGTGACCATTCTGTGATTTGATATTACCAGTGAGGACACCACTCTTGGGGGAGTACAGCACTATCCCATATTTGCGAGTACCAGATCTAGGACATTTGTTCCCCTAGTGGGAGTGCAGACTAGCTGCTCTAGGGAATTTGAGTTTACAAAGTCAAGAAATCTTTTGGCCTGCATGTTAGTGGTCACATATGCCTCCTAGTTAATGGACGGGTAGTTACAAATCAACCAAGAGGATGGTACTGGGCTGGATGGCGAGTGATTCATGTAACTTCAGGTATGATGTACGGGTTTCCTTGTTCATGGTGGGGGACCTGTAACTAGCAAGAATGTTAATGGATTTTTCCTATGGTTAGTTGGACATGGAGTAGCTCAAGCATGTCATATGGTTTGACTAGTCTTGAGGTGTGCTTATACTTTATGTAGACAGATATATTCTGCCTTTTGCTGTTTCATTTTCAGTGGTTAGTTGGAACGTATGACAGGTGTTGTAGTCATGTACAATCAGGGTGCGTTCCATGACTTTGAACCATGTTCCAGTAACTGCACATATGTTAGCATTCTCCAAGGTGAGGAGAGCTTCTAGGAAGTGCAGTTTCTTGATGAGATTCCTAGTACTCAGAAGTAACACCTTTAGCTTGTCCTGAGTAGCTTTTGCTATGTTGGAAGGTTTGTCTGTTTGGCAATGTCTAAAAAAGGCACTGCAGGAGTGGATACTGTTTTAGCCAATATCTGAAAGCCTAGTGATGTCAGGTGAAGACTGTCTGTGGCAAAGCAGCATGACCTGTCAACTATGTTTTCCTAGGCCGACAAGCATTGGACTCCTTTTGAATGACACCAGTAGCTAAGCCAATTGTTAAGGTCAATCACTTTCTGCTGGTATTGTGGAATCATCCTTGGAGACGGAAGAATTCTACTCAGTGCTAGGCTCATACCTGCCCGTCACACATATTCTGAGAGCTCAATCATGTCTCTCTTCAAATAATCCAAGGAGGTACATCTCAGGTAATTTGTGCCCACATGAACTATGACTGAGTCATACTGTATATGACGACCCACCACTGCCAACCAGTAATTAAGTAGCCTCATTCCTCACCACTGGCAACAGAGGAGGAACATACACTGGGAGGATGACAGGTACACACATAGTATTTCCAGATGCAGCTCTCTGCATCAAGTGCAATTTCTCTTAAGAGCACACAGAGACCACAGCCAATCCAGGGTTTGCTTCTCCATCTTTCTCCAGATCACCAATAAGACTCCCCAATGACACAGCTATAGAGTTGAGATCTCAGCTGAGTGACCAAGTCCAGACCTCCAGTAGCCTCTCTGTCCAACTAGTGCTTCGTGTCCATGCCCAAGTAGCTGAACACACACATGATCTGAGGTTTGATTTACACACATACACACACACTCACACACACAAACACACACACACACACACACACACACACACACACACACACACACACACACACACACACACACCTGGGAAAGGCTGTTACAGGTTTACTAGCTATGCCCCCTTCTGCCCAAACTATAAGGTAGTTATTACTGCCACCAGTCACTCCTCATCAGATACTTTAAGGCCCTTAACAAAGGGTGTCCAATCTTATTGTGTAATATTAATATTAACACAAATGGTAGTTTGACCAAGAGCAAGGCTATTAGGAGTTGTCCACACAGTGTCACCAAATAAATGTACAAAGTACTCTCAACACTTACATATCTATACACAGATCAGCCAAACTGAAAGGTTTAAATATATTTAATAATAAATAATAAAAGAGCAAGACAATACTAAATATATATTCACAATGAGATCAGAGTTCAAAACCACAGGAAATATTTAAAACACTGTAGGACAGTCTCAAATAAAGAAAAATGTCTAAACTAAGCTTTGCTATATTCCTGACTGAATCTAAGAGAATTATACTATAACCTGAGAACTTACTAATAGAGCAAGACAGATGTGGTGAATGGATCTTCTAATTGTTGTCAGGTCCAAGATAGAATACAGAATACTCATCTCACTAAGAGACTGCTTAAATTAATATCTCAAATATTACTGCTGGGATAGCTTGCAGAATGACATCACTTCTTGTCATATGACTCTAGTTCCTAGGTGAAACCCCCACTTCTGAAAGCTGGCAGTAGTTAGCATCTACCTGTGAAAATACATAGACCTCAGATCTTTGGCAGATGCTGGAAGTCATAAAACAATTGGATTCCTTCATGCTTTCAAGACTAGTAATTAATTCACCCTAAAGACAATATAGAAAGCTTCTCAGCACAGACTCTGTGTCTCTAGTTGCACTGAAAACTGAAAGATGCCATATTTTATTGCTTAGCTTATAAAGTAATTTAATTTCAGCTATTTTCCTACAATTTGTTGGACTGAAGTTAACCTCCTGTATTCCAGTTTCCACTGTTAAAATATATACATTTAGACAGTTACAATAGTGCATGTACATGTATGTTCTCTTCCAGCAGGGCACACTGTGGAAGCATTCAACCAAACACTTTATAAAAATTATCTTCAACACACGTTTGTACAAACCAGTTTGACATACACATGACATACAGTTCTAATATAGTTGTAACACAAGCATCTTCTATAAATCAAGTTGATATTCACAAATGACATACAATTATTTACAAAATTCCAGATAGCTGTGCTGGCAGTATCTCCCTTTATCACACTGTACTTGGCGATAAGCGATCTGAGTGCTTCGGTGATCTGGTAGATCCTGGCCCATGAAGGGCATCTAACTGCAACCTTCTCCTTATCCAGTCTGGTAAGACGGACATCGGTATGTCTCATAATAACGTCTCCTATAACCAAAATATTGGGTTGTAGGGTGTTTTGCCTTATGGGGTTGGTATATGAGACACAAAGAGATGTGGGTTTGTGTGCATAGAGAGTTTCTGAGACCTGTACTCAAGAGGCCTTTGAGGTTAAATGTGAGCACCTTTGCATATGTGGATCTATGTGTCTGGTCCTTTGTGGGTGCAGTGAGTGGCATGTATGTCACTGACAACCCGTTTGTTGCTTTTTGTGTCTATGTGTGATAGAGTCTAGCCTCCAATGCCAATGTTTAACTACATCTCTCGCATACTGTTTCTCTGCTTAAGAATTAAGTGGTTGTCAGTGTACATAAAGCAATTACTACATTGTCTCAGAATGCCCATGTCCACTAAGACAGCAGGGAACTGCCTAATCATGGTTGTAGGTCTTAATGTGTACTTTGCAAGGGAACGGAGTGAAGGGTGTTTGTAACTGAATGAGGGATGGATGCTTACTTGGCGTAATCTACAGCTAACCTATCCAGCGATATTGCCCAGTGCCCAAACCATGCGCTCTTTGAACAATTATAGTCCTGGGTCTTGAAATTATGCAATGCAAACCTAAATAGTCTTAACGAAGTGCATACATGCTGCTCACTACACAAACAACTGCCCTGTGAGTAGCACGGGAATGAGGTAAAGTTACAAGGTATTTTTTATAGGAAAGTTTCAGCTTCTGGTGATTGCATACATGCAAGGCACCACTAACCGCTGCTGTGAGAAGGCTTATACAGGAGCAGGAAAAAAACAAGTTTTATAGGTTCATAGGTGTTTACTAGGCTAACGGCCACAAGGGCCTTTTTAAGCCTAGCCATGCATCCCAAATCTCTGACAAGTTCTGATACCCTTGATAAGTGTAAGTAGGGGCTTGGAAGATGAAACATTTACAAGCTAGGGCATAGGACATCAACCATTTACAAGTTGCCTGTGTCCATTAGAGACATAGCTGCCAAACCAGGGATGAATTTCCTATTTTCTGTCCAATTGTCCAGGTTGCATTTGAATTGAGTTAGGAAGGAACTCTGCTTCACATTGATGAGAAGCCTGCTCCAGAGTCGGGATAATCTCTGGGATACATACCTGTCTCTCCAGCAGACCTATTTTTACACAGGCAAGTTTTACGTCTTTAGAATGGGTAATTCTGGTGCTGTTTGTTTTGCGGATATGCAGGAGGTCCATCAGAGTGGGTTCTGACAATGCCTTGTATGTCAGACATAGATCACCCCTCAAAAACCTGTAGGAGACAGAATACAAGGTTAGAGCCTTGAGATGGTCTGCATAGGACATTTTACTTAAGCCCTATATTCTTTTAGTGAGGAACCTCTGTGGACACTCCAAATGTTGGATATGCCTGGTTAGGTACATAGCAAAGGGGGCAGTGTACTCAATGATAGGTGTGATGAATGCCAAACACTGTGGAACAATAACTTCCTTGGACTTAGATGCCATACCTTTGTTTATAAGTACCGCAGCATAGAAAGATTTCTTCACTACTGTAGACACATGATGGTCAAAGGCTACATTACTATCTATTTGTGTCCCTAAGCCCCTGACTACTGGATCAAATCTAAAGGGTGTGTTGTCAATATAATAGTTACTAGGGGTGAATGACTTCCCAAAGGATAGTATTCTGCATTTCTTGGCATTTAGTTTTAGTCCATGGCTCTGACACCAATTGTCTGTGTCAGCCACTCCTGAAGAACATTTGTTTCAGTGTGGAATTTAATGACAGCTCCTAATTTGCAATCATCTGCAAATTTAGTCAGCCACAGACCACTGACACTTGCCTTGACTTCAGAGAAGTAGATGTCAAAAAGAAGCAGTCCAAGGACTGATTCCTGAGGGACACTACTTGTGACTGACTTCTTTATAGAGGTGGACTCCCCAATTCTAACTTCCTGGGTCCTGTCTGTGAGCCAGTTGGCTATTCTCCGGGTGACATACGAGTACATACACAACATCTTGAGTTTGTCAAAAATGTCCAAGTGGGGTATTGTGTCAAATGCCTTGGCCAGGTAAGGTAGGCAGTGTGAACCATTTTGACTTCATCCACTGCTTTAGTGACCTTCTCAAAGAAGTCCACCAGAATGAGTAGGCATGATCTGCCCTTGACGAAACCAAACTGGGTTGGGTCCATTGACTGGAGGTTTACTATATCACTACTGATCATTTCCACGATAAATTCTTTCCATGGCTTTACATACAAGAATAATGAGGCTTATGGGTCTGTAGTTTCCAGGGTCTGTAGATGGCCCAACTTTGAGTACAGGGATGACTGTTGCTGTTCTCCATTTATACTACATGAAGCCTGTTTGGAGGCATAGTTAAATAGATAGCAATCTCAGAGGCCCTGACAGGTCATGTTTCATCCTATTTAGAAGGTATCCTGGGATAATGTCTGGGCCCCTTGATGCAGTGTTCTTAGCCTTAGAGAGAGTGGTCTTAGACTAACTATGCCCTAAGGTCAATCAGGTAAGCACACAATAAGCTTTCCACCAGCAATTCCCTGCTCAGACAAGGTGAAATCAGCCCTCTCCTGCACAAGAGTGCAAACGTTGACCCTCTTAATGTAAAATGACTGGTTTGGAGCCCAGGTGTTAAGGAACCACAAACAGATGCCTAATACTTAAAATCACTGGATGCAATGGATTTCAGTGTACAACAGCAACACTTACAGCAGTTTGAAAATGCTAATCACCCTGTAATAATTATATTTTCTGTTCTCTGTTATTTCACACTCTACATTTATGTATGAATTCACTACTGTTTGTACCTTGAAATTGTTGAAGTTAACTTGCCTGTATACATTTTAATTGTTCTATATTATTACTTGTTTTGGAGCTTTTCTCCCCAGGCCTTCACTGAAAATGGTCTCTCATGGCCCACTGGACTTCCCTTTTAAACAAATGCCAAACAAACAAATAAATATATATAGTTTTTTTTAACATTATATCATATATACCAATATGTACTGTAATTTTTCTCAAATACTGTTACGCTGTATTGTACTGTAGAAACTGATGTATATGTATTGATTCATAATGTTTTTAGTCCACTGTCTAAAGGGTACTGTGTGTTCTTGGAGCTTTTCTCTCCGGGTCTCCGCTGAAAATGGATTCACAACCCAGTCAGACTCTACCCGGTAAACAAATGTAAAATAAATAAAAAATACATAAATAAATATATATATATATATATATATATATATATATATATATATATATATATATATATACAGAGCTTCATCACCAAAAGAATGCAACTTCTCTAGCTTCCTTCCAGTTCCACCTCTAATTCTAACCCCTTAGTCAATACCCATATGTCACTGCTAGGACACCCTGTTATCTATCCGCTAAACTTTACTTTTCTCTTTATACCTCTACTCTTACTTTATACTTAAGCTACTTACGCCTCCTGCTTTTCTTACTTAACCTGTTATCTAGTTTCCCATCTCTGTCTCTTTTCCTGCTACTATACTCCCTACTACGTCTAATCTTTGCTCTCTTTGTTGCTATGCTCACTATTGTGGCTAACTTACTCACAACTCAACTGTACAAATCAAAAAGCGCAACCCCTACTAACAATGTTGAGAGAAGGAGTGCAGCTACATTATTTCCTGGAGACTACTGATCACCAGAAAGCTTAATAACTGCTTTACATGTAACAGCCTGGAATTTGTGCTTATATTCTGATCTTGGTGAGAGTAGGAGCAGAGTGCATTGATTCCTGACTCTTTCTGGTTGGAGAGTGAGTGTCTGTGCTTAACGTATCTGATTGGTCTGGTTGCTATTTGAGGCATCTACTAGAAAAAGGCTACAAGCCTGCAGACCCTTGCATCATCTGGGACAAGACTGTGGATTACCAAACAGGCCATGGCCTGCTTCTCTTCTGGGGATTGGTGCTAATATTTTGCTTCTGGTGAGAGAAGAAACAAAGGAGTATTGTATCCCAGAGTGAAGCTGTGCTGAGACCAGCATTAGTAGTAGCAAGGCAGTAGCCATTCATGCGACTCCCCTCTTCATCATTCTTGACAAGCTAATTATTTTTCAATAAGTACTGCTTTTATAACTTCAGAATACCTGCCTAAATACTTCATCCTTAAATTTTCAGCATCTACGTATTAGTTTCCCCTCAAGTATTTGGCAGTGCTCTGTACAGACTCAGCCACCTTGAGTGACATTTTTCCTGTAAAAGGAATACATAAGGAAACAGCTCCAGTACTTAGTAATGACGACCATCCCTCCTGGCATGTCTCAAGGTCAGTTCCCTGTGCTTTCTCCTATTAACCTGGTGAACTTGGGCATTCGGAGGCAGTGTAGCAACTGCCTCATGTACACAGACAACCCTCTCCTCTTACCTCCCAACACTCAGACTTGTGAGAGATGCAGTTATTTATCCAAATTGGAAGCCATGGACTCTCAAGCCAAGACTGGAATAGCTGGTCAAGAGGAGAAGGTCAGCACCTGCACCACATCACATGCAACACATAGCCCTCCAGAACACCCACCATCCATCACAGCTCTCACATAAAAACACAAACCACACACCCACCTTTGCGGAGGCTCTCAACAGAAATCTACCCAAAGAGCAGAAAGCTCTAAGGCAGAAACGCATTTGACCACCACAACACAGTACACAGTGAGCCCCTCAACATAATCCCCTAAGGCAAAACAGCTTGCAATTACACTAATCATAGGTGACGCGATAGTGAGGCACACTGATGTCCCACTCACTAGGTTGAATACGGAGAAGGTAACAGTCAGCTGTCTATCAGGTGCCAGAATCCAACACAAAACACATGCACTCAGGTCACTCCACAACAAATACAAGTATGACTCCGTCACTGTCCATGTGGGTGTGAATGACCTAAGACACACCTCCCTGGACTACAGGGAAAGAGACATGGAGGAGCTCTCAGATTATGTGGCCCAGGCAGGTATGACCCTAGCCCTGAGCAGCATCCTACCATCGCCCAGAATGATACCACAGTACAAGCAGAAAATGACTGAATTCAAAAATTGGCTAAGTTTCTGGTGTCATTCTAAGGGGATCCAGTATCTGTCTGCTTGGGATGACATGACTGACAGACTTCAAAGCTTTTCAAGAGATGGTCTGCATCTTTCACCCCTGGGTTTCCGGATACTGGATAAGGCTCTTGCCACCCCTATAGTGCCTTTTTTAGGCAATGTTCCAAAGACCAAATTAACACCATAACAGCTATAAATAAATGCAGTCTGAGGGTCATGCTGCTCACTGCTAGAAGTCTAAATTTCAAGATGCACTTGCTCGAAGCACTCCTCAAAATGGAGAACATCAACATTTGTGCTGTAACGGAGACCTGGTTTAAAGCAGCAGAAAGCATCCCTGCGCTACCAGGCTATAATTCATTCCACTTCTTTTGGCCCCAGAACATGGACTGAAGCTCCAAAGGCAGTGGTGTCGCCATATTCATAAAGGATATACACATCTCAGATTAGTAGCCCAGCATAACGCATCCGAGATACTTCATCAGGTCATAGCCTGCTACAGGTCCTCAGCTATGTCCCAAGACTCTCACTCCATGTTCCTAAGTACTCTGGAAACTACCCAACACTCTCATACTGGGTGACTTCAACTTACCCTCCATCAACTGGGAAACTACTCATGCACCAATACACTGGCCCAATGCTTCCTGGAATTCATCAATTCTAATGCCCTGGACCAGCTCATTCTAAACTCCACTAGAGGAAGCAACATCCTAGACCTGGTTATTACTAACATGGGCAACCATTGCTCTACACCAATAGTCAATCCCTCCCTGGTTAGATCCAACCACAAACTAATCACCATGGAAATCCACATCTCACCCACACCCACCGCAAAGGTAACCACCAAGAAAAACTTCTCCAAAGCTGCCTTTGGGCTCCTAAAAACAGAGGTGGCTAACTTCATTTCATCCATGTCAATGGAAAACAGATGCATGACTGCTGAATTATACAACAATGCACTGTACGAACACAAACATAAATGCATGGAGCTAACCACACCCAACAAAATCAAGAGGCTCTCCTCCAGAAAAAGGAAGCCAATCTGGTGGTCCCCTGCTATTAATAAACACTACAACAGAAGAAAGAAACTGTTGCAGAAAAAGGTGAAGTCCCAAGACTGGAAAAACTCCCTTATTAGCCTCAACAAAAAGTTGATATCCCTCATCAAAACCTTTAAAGCCAGCTATGAAGGCAGAATTACAGCACACACTAAAAGCAACCACAAAGCATACTATAGTTATGTCAAGAATCTCCACGGCAATACCCAGGTTTGCTCTGAGTTACTGCACAATGGTACCTCCTATACTGAGCCAACAGATATTGCTAACATACTGGCTGGCAGATTCACTGCAAACTTTACCCCCCCCCCCCCAAAAGGACCAGGCCCCAGCATTACTGCAGCACAGGTTAAAGCTACAGTGTCCAAGGCCAAGAATACAGCTTCCACAGGACCCACAAATATCCATGGATGTGATCTACATGAACTACAATGTGAACTGGCACTACATCTGTGTGCCCTGTTCAATCACAGCCTTACCTCAGGCTTTGTCCCAACCGAATGGCACACTGCTACAGTCATCCTTCTCTATGAAAGGGGAGCAACTACAGACCCTGGGAATTATCGCCCCATTAGCCTGATGAGTCTGATATGTAAGGCTATGGAGCGCACCATCATGGACCTAATTAACAAGGACATAGGGAACCTCCAAACTCTAGATCCCACGCAATTTGGTTTTGTGAAAGGTAGATCATGCCTGCTCAACCTGGTTGACTTCTTTGAGTCAGTCACCACAGCTGTGGATGAGGGCAAGGCAGTTCACACAGCCTGCCTCGATCTGGCCAAGGCCTTTGATACCATTCCCCACTCAGGAATTATTGATAAACTCACCAAACGAGGCATCAACCCCTATATCACCAGGTGGGTTGCAAATTGGCTAACAGATAGAACCCACAGTGTGAAAATAACGGACTCCAAGTCAGACTGCTGACTAGTCATGAGTGGAGTCCCACAGGGATTGGTTCTGGGTCCTCTCATGTTTGGCATCTACTTCACAGAAGTCCAGGCCAACACGGAGGGACTCTAGCCGACCAAGTTTGCAGATGACTGCAAGCTGTGAGCCATTACTAAGTCCTCATGTGATGTAGACATCCTACAGAAAGGCCTCACTGAGACCAGTGACTGATGTTGAAACCATGGCCTTAAGCTTAATGCCAAAAAATGCGTCATCATCCCCTTTCAGAAAAACTCAGTTCCTACTAATTACCACATCAATGGGAGCCCTCTGAACACTGAAGGCATTATTAGAGATCTGGGGACACAGGCTGACAGCAACCTCTCCTTCGACCACCACATTGCCACTGTGGTCAGAAAGTCCTTCTATGTTGTACATCTCATTACCAAAGGTTTTGCATCCAGGAAGAAAGAGGTCATCATCTCTCTCTATGCTTCCCTCATTAGGCCAATCATCGAGTATACTGCCTCATTTGGCATGTACCTCATTAGATACATGCAACAGCAGGAAAGGCCACAAAATCACCTCACAAAGAGGATCCTAGGCCTCAAACACATGTCCTACATGGACAGACTCAAAAAACTCCAGCTATTCTCTGTCTCATATCATCTACTAAGAGGTGATCTCTGCTTGACTTAAAAAGCCATGTCTGACCCAGCTCTGTTAGAAATGCTACATCTTAAGAAATCCCAATCCCTCCGCACCACACGCTCCAGAGACCTCAACCTCATTATCACAATCAACAGAACATGCTGGAGGGATAGATTCATAACCCAGAGACTGCCCATGCTCTACAATAACATGTCAAGCAGAGCACCTCACTGACCCTCTTCAAGAGAAATCTTGATGAGTGGATGGGAAATAGAATGTTCACCCCAGGGATTATTCCAGTGGCTCTACTTGATAGAGGCACTGGGAACTAACATCGGGCGGCACAATGCCAGGGCACTTCTATAGGCTAGGCTTGTAAAGACTCCAGGGCCATTAGCCTATTACACACCTATGAACCTATTATGTAATGCCTCAACCTAAAACTGTAAAAGATGTATTCAGTCTATGTAACTATGTTAAATCTTAAGCTTCAATGCTAGGTTACCAGTCAATGTTAGGTTTGGTACTATCTATGTAAATTTACATTAAGCTTGAATGGTATGTTACTAGTCAGTGTTAAGTTTGGTACTATCTATGTAAATTTGAATGCTTCTGTATACACCTTATATTTTGCTTAAAATTTAACTGTGGAGCTTTTCTCCCCGGACCGCTGCTGAAAATGGACATGCATCCAGTTGGATTTTCCTGGTCAACAAATGTAAAATAAATAAATTATATACACACACACACATACTTTTTATATATATATACATATATATATATATATATATATGTATATATATATATATACACACACACACACACACACACACATATACATATGTGACGACCATGCCCTGGCCCAACAATCAAGGAGCTTCAGTCCTCACCACTAACACCAGGGATGTAGTCTCCTAGAAGAGGAAAGGATAACTAATACACACAGTAAAGTACAATTTCCCTTAAGTGCACACAGAGATCACAGTCAGTCTGGGGTTGGCTGCCCCCTTGCTCACCAGGTCCCCAATAAGACTCCCCACTGGCACAGCTATAGGGTCCAGGTCTCGGCCTAACTGGGCAAGCTAGAACCTCCAGTACCCTCTCTGTCCAACCAGCGCTTTGTATACCTGCCCAAGTAGCTGACACAACACACACATACACTGAGATAAGTATTTATACATTTTCACAGACACCCCTGGGAAAGGCTGACACAGACTCTCCAGCTCTGCCCCTTTACCCAAACTATACGGTAGCAATTACTGCCACCACCCAGTTAATAATATCAGCTACTAAAAGGCCCTTAAAAGGGTGTCCAATTATTACTGTGAAATATTAATATCCAATGGTAATGTGACTATACAGTCTAAGGCTTATCAGAGTGGCCTATTACAATAAACTCTATATAAATATGCAATGTACTCTAGAGCTTATCTCTACACAAAGCAGCCACAGGTAGAAGGTTTTAAAAATATTTAATAATAAATAATTAAAACACAAGACAAAACTACTGCACCACAGAGATATCTAAGAATTCACAGATCACACAGAAACTTAAAATAATACAGTAGGACGTCTGGTTTCAAAGAAAAATACCTAATTAATCTTTACTAGCTTTAACTATTCGTACAAGATATCACAGTGCTAAAAACTTACATGTGAGCATAAGCAGAGTGCTGATAAGTTATATGTCCAGATCAAAATGCTCCAAGTCTCTTGTGAGAAATAGAATTTAAACACTACTAACAAACATGTCTCTAAGGCCCTCCCAAAATTACATCATTTTTGACACTTAGGTTTTCCAAGTATTCATATTGCATCATCTTAACACCTGGTCTGAGTTCTCAGGCCACAAACTGCATTATTTAGCAATTTAAAACCTCCTCGGAAACTTACAACGATACAAGATATTTCACATGTATATGCTAACAGAAACTAAAGCAATAAAAGCACCTTCCACATCTAAATTCTGGTCATAAACTTTAGCTTTAAAACAATGGGCATGAAATCTTCATCCAGACACCCTCGGGCCAAATGTTAACATGAAAGGATACAACATGCTTCACTGGGCCAGTAGAGTGCAATGTTGTCACATATTTTGCAGTTCCACATTTCACAGTGTTTTCTTACAATTAAAAACACAAGCCTGTATTTTACATTTATTTATACAGTTGATAGAATTAGATATCAAATTCTATTTGACTAGGCTGGCAGCCTTCGCCCCTCTCTCCCCAATCATCACAGTATATATATATATATATATATATATATATATATATATATATATATATATATACACACACACACACACACACACACACACACACACACACACACACAAATAAAATAGATAAGCTCTTTCTAGTATTATCTTCCCTTCTTCAGATCTATTAAAACAACAATCACAAAATCTTTTTAAATCCATCTTAACCAATCACCCATAAATATTCACATGCATAATCTGCTTAATCTGCTTCATTCATAAATCTTATAACCAATGAATATACATAATTATTGTTACGTTCCTTCGTAGTAAGTTGTTTCCTCCAATCATACTATTCAAATGTCATAGCTGAAACTTGACCAATCAATTCTGACAATCATAGTCAACACCTCTATGGCAGTTCAATTGGCTAGATTAATAATCTCCTTATCCATTCAGTAACTTCATTCATATAGTACTTCCAATCACAGTACTAATCTTAACAACTGAAGCCAATCATTATATACAGTTATGGTGACACTTCTTGTAATGAATTGTCTTAACCAATCATATTAGTCATCATCTTGACAAAAAAAGGGGTGTCAATCAGTACTGCCCAATGTCACTGTATAATTCAATTGGCTATTAGAGCAAATGCCCTCTGAAATCAGTGGCCTTACTCACATTAACCTTCCAATCTAAATACATCTAAATGTGACTATAACAGGTGGTGATCTTGCGAATACAACTGAATTAGCGGAAATGCAATGGATCGGTGAGACAAAGGCAGATAAGCCACCTGAGTTTAACACCAACATTCCGTTAAAGCCACACCTTACGAAATGACAACTGAAACAATCCAGCAGGAATAGGACAACCCTTTTTTCAAAGATGATGGCTAACATGATTGGTTGAGACAATTCATTACACGAAGCGTCACCATAACTGTATATAATGACTGGCTCCAGTTGTTGAAAGATTAGTACTGTGATTGGAAGTACTATACGAATGAAGTTACTGAATGGATATGGAGATTGCTAATATAGCCAACTGAGCTGCCGTAGAGGTGCTGACTTTGACTGTCAGAATTGATTGGTCAAGTTTCAGCAGTGATATCTGAATACTATGATTGGAGGAAACAACTTACTACGAAGCAACATCACAATAATTATGTATACTCATTGGTTGTAAGATTTATGAATGAAGCACACTATGCATATGAATAAATACTTGAGTGATTGGTTAAGACAGATTTAGAAAGATTTTCTGTGTGTTGTTTTAATAAATATGAAGAAGGGTAGACATTACCTGAAAGTGCTCATCTATTTTACTTGTTTTTACTTATTAAAGTACGATATTATGTACATTTCCGTGGTGGTTGCACTGGTGTTTTATTGGCTTTATACGTATGTTCTATACTGACACCTTTTGAGAGCCAAAGTTCTATTGTTCTATTTTTGTTTTGATATTATATATATATATATATATATATATATATATATACATATATATATATATATATATATATATATATATGTGTGTGTGTGTGTGTGTGAGTCCATGTGGACACATGGGTGTTTGTGTGTAAATACCCTACCCATGCTGCGCTTAGGTTTCACATGTGGTGCATTACAGTCTCAGACAGGCCTGTCACTCTATAATCCTGTGCCAGCTAGAAGCTGACTTTTAAGTACACCTGTATTCATTTCCTTATTTTTAAAAGCTTCTCACATGGTTTACTCTTTGTGCACATAACCACATTTTGTTCTAGTCCTGCAAATTTTGTGATGCCAACTGTCAAAATTTCTTTGACACTGCGTACTTAATATTAAGATATGTGCCTGTTGTAACACTCAGTCCATCACTGTTTTAACATTAAGTACCAAAGTACTGCATTCCGTGTATAAGTGAAAACTATAAGTATTTGTTAATAACACTAGGTATGTTAGAAGTGGTCCATATTCATATACATATTAGGACTGATTATCCTGTTGCATTTCTGCTTGGCAGACAGACTAATAACTTCTCCCTCTGACCGACAATTAACCACTCTTTAATCCTCCTCCTCCCCAGTTCTGGAACAGGTGAAAAATGCCAAGCAAGTAAAAACCAACATTTTTTTTCCTGATGAAGACTTACTGAAAAGACAGTACTGGAAGGAAGGTTTCTTACTGCAGATTGATGTCTACTAACAAATCTACCATTATGGAAAGTACCCAAACCTCTTGTGCCTTATAACAAAATAGTTCATATGCAGTAAACATGGTAAGACAAGAGTCCTCAATTATTCCTGATGGGTGATCACTGTTGGCCTCAAAGGAAGAAACAATGATTTGGAAACAACGTCTAACCTGTAACTTTTTGTGAAGGTATTTAAGGAAGATCACACAGCTACTACAGAAACAATATCAATAGCAGCATTATGGGGAAAAATGCAGTAAACGCAGACATCTCTCTACAGGAATATGCCTGGGTAGAGAGATAAAGCATCTGCCACATGGAATGTAATAAAAGAAAGTAACCTAGAGAGGCAAGACACATTAACTTTTCACCTTTCTACCTAGCTGCTTCCTGTAGCCAAGGGTACAAGGTTTGATTCCTTCCACCTCCATTTGCCATCTGTGGGACTGAGCAAGTCATTTAACCAAACAGTGCTTCTGGGTCACTGTTGGAAATTCATACTTGTGTCTGTGGCTTATCCAGTTAACATGTATAAAATATATCTCAAAGTGAAACTAGATCATGTAATGGTTGGCAAAGTAAGAAAATGTCTCTAAGGAAGCTTACAAACCATTAATAAGGCCCAAACATGGTATTTTGGACAGCTCAGAAGCTGCTGATTACCATCTCATGTAAGTTTAACTGAAGAATGGTTAATGCCTTGATCAAATACCTGATAAGTAACATAAGACCTGAAAATTTGATGCTGAGTACTGATTTAGTGGATATTCTGATACTTGCCAGGGGAATATGTTACTTTTGGGTCAGTACATCTACGTAGAGGGCTTCTGAGATGATGTAATGATGGAAAAAATGTTTTCAATACATTTATATGGAAATGTGCTTCAAATGGAGAGCAGGTCTCCTGGGCAATCTGTTTTCTGAACCAAACCCAACCCCCCAGATCAGAGTAATTGGTGGTGGTGGTGGGGGGTTAATGGAGCGGCATAAGAAAAAGGGATGCCTCAGCAGAAAGTTCTTTAGAACCAACCATTGCAACAGTTGTGTTAGGCTCTGGATAACCTAACCAGTGCATGACCCAATTTAAATTCTGAAACCACAAGTGCCCACTACAGAACATGCATGGGACATCTGGTATGGAGAAACATATAAATCACTACTGCAATTTGACTGAGGACTTACAAGCACATGGCTGCTGTGAGATACAAATACTTGCTGGAATTCTGTAAATGCAATCCTTGGGAGTGGGAATTGACCAGTAAACACATACAGTAGTCTTGTAGTCTGGTGCAGAGGATTAATGAGCTGTTAACAAGCTCATTCTTGTTTTCCAGTGGCAAGTCACAACCAAACAGCACACCCGGGCTGAGACTGGAAAAGATCCATAGAGATCAGTGATCTACCCCGGTTAACAAATAAGTTGTTGCAGTATTTCAGAGTATTCCCTTTACTCTAAAATACAGCAATCCTGAAGTTTATATATACTAACTAGTAGGGATGGGAAGGTACAGCCCAGATATCAAGTGTTGCAGGGAGTTTTACTACTTGCAAAAATGGTCAAATGGCTTGTCAGCAAGTTTCACTATTCACTGTATTTTCCTGGGAATAATTTTTTTTTAATTTGTTGAATTTGCAATTATGTGTTTCACACTTTCAGGAGGGAGATATGAGACAAGGTGTGGTGAAGATGAACCCCTTGTAATACGGCCTGAATTCTTCTCAGAAGTACAAAAGACCAATATGTTTATGCACCTACGAAACAGCCTATAAAGGTCAACATTTAAGCAGGGAGTAGCTGTGAATGTTTAAAGTTTGAAGTGACTCCTAAGGAATGAAACAATTCAAGCAGATACTTTCTCCACTGGACAACTATGCCTCTGTAATGGGCAGCTACACAAGAGAAAAAGTACAGTTTTGTACCTACCATAAATGTAGATGTCCGAACTGGATAGCATCTGCAGTCATAACAACTGGGTTGTCCTGTCGTCAGGCAGCCCTTCAGTCGGCCGGATTCCAAAGTCCGGGTCCGGCTTCGGCTGATGTCGCACTTCACCCGACGTCATCTCTGTTGGTCTTCGGGTATAAAGGCATCAGCCGACGCCATTTTCCTCAGTGTTTCTTGCCCCAGATGCCAGTAGCCCTCTTGAAGGCTAAAATTTGGATAGATGCCAATGTTTCCAAAAAGATAGAGGTAAACACAAAAAATAAGCATGTATGTACATATATACCAACAAATACACCATAAAAGACTCCCCCCCACCAGCTAGCTATTAGGAGGGTAAACACCCTAGGAGTACCACAGAGGGGAAGGAGGGAGGGTAATCCTGACTGCAGATGCTATCCAGTTCGGACATCTACATTTATGGTAGGTACAAAACTGTACTATGTCCTTCATGGATGCATCTGCAGTCATAACAACTGGGTAGAATACCATAGCCAACTAGGGAGGAGGATAAAACTAGATTATGGTGTGTTTAGGATCCCTTGCAGTACAGCAGTGGCAAACCCTGCTCGGGATCTGGAATATAGAGGCAAATTATAATGCTTGGCAAATGTATGCACGGAGGTCCAAGTAGCCGCCTCAATAATGTCTTTGGTTGCCACTCCTCGTAAGAAGGCTGTGGTAGTGGCTGTTGCCCTTGTAGAATGAGGTCTTATGTTCTGTGGAATTGGTTTTCCATGGAAGGAGTAACAGAATCGTATGCAATTTCCTATCCATTTGGAGATTGTCTGTTTGGAAATAGCTTTTCCTTCCCTTCCTGTTGCATAGGCTACAAAAAGTTGGTCAGTCTTTCTGCTACTTTTTGTTCTGTCCAAGTAGTAGCGTAGCTGTCTATGTACATCCAAAGTATGCAGTATTCTTTCCCCTCTGTTTTGTGGGTTGGGAAAGAAGGTAGGTAGGTGGATTGCCTGGTTTAAAGACACTCTGGATACCACCTTAGGCATAAATGTAGGATTAGTCCTCATGGACACTCTATCTTGGTGGAAGATTAGGAAGGGTTGCACTGCCATTAAGGCCTGTAGTTCTGAAACCCTCCTTGCTGAAGTAATTGCCAGTAGGAAAGCAGTTTTCCATGACAGGTGTTGTAGGTCTGCTGTTGCTGCTGGTTCAAAGGGTGATAGTGTCAACTTTTCTAGCACAAAGTTTAAGTCCCAAGCTGGTAAAGGTGGTTTCCTTGGAGGTTTTACATTCTTGATTCCTCTGAGGAACTGCCTGAGCAAAGGGTGCGAAAAAACAGGTGGATCAAAGCTGTATTCTGCTGAAATAGCTGATGCATGTATCTTGATGGAGGAGTAGGACAGGCCTGAATGAAGAAGTTCGCCAGATACTCCAGAATGTTAGGCATATCTACGTTTGACACATCTTTTCCTCTTTCAGTACTCCAACTGACAAACCTCTTCCATTTTCCAGCATAGTTTCTTCTTGTTGAAGGTCTGCGTGCTTCAAGAATAATGTCTTTAACTCTTTTGGAAAGTTCTGGATTAGCTGCTGCTATGTGATGTTCCATGCAGTCAGTTGCAACGTTTTTAGGTTTGGATGCATGATGTTGTAGTTGTTCTGAGTTAACATCAAAGGCATCAGGGGTATTGGCCACATATTGTTCCGAGACATGCTCCTCAGCAGTGGGTACCAGTGTTGTCTTGGCCAGTTTGGAGCTATCAGGATTATCCTTGGACGTTCTTCCTTGATTTTTAGTAATACCTTGTGTATCAAGGGAAGAGGTGGGAATGCATATGCTGTTAGGCCTTTCCAGCTGAAGGAGAGCGAATCCACTTTCCATGCTAGTGGGTGGAATGTCCTTGTGCAGAATTTTTTGAGCTGGTGATTGAGAGGTGATGCGAATAGGTCTATCTGAGGCATTCCCCATTTCTTTGAGATGGTCTTGAAGATGTCCGGGTGCAGCTTCCATTCGTGGGCATCCGATGTGGTTCTGCTTAATATGTCTGCTAGAGTATTCTCTTTTCCTGGTACAAATATTGCCTGTAACTGGATGTTGTAGCTGAGTGCCAGGGTCCACAGCTCCAAAGTCATTCTGCATAGGGGTATGAATGAGTGCCTCCCTGTTTGTTGATGTACCACATGACTGTGGTGTTGTCTGTCCTTATCATCAACTGGCCCTCTTTGAGAAATGGTCTGAACTTTTGGATTGCCAGTTTTACTGCCAGCATTTCTTTTAGGTTGATGTGCAGGTGAAGTTGATCCTGTGTCCACAATCCTTGCACGCATTTGTCCAGCATGTGTGCCCCCCATCCTAGGTCTGAAGCATCTGTTGTGATGGTCTGGCTTGCTTGACATCTGCGAAAGGGTAGCCCTGGGTTTGACTGGCATGCCTGAGCCCACCATAGGAACTCCTGTTTTAAGCATGGAATTAGTGGGATTTCTGTTTCTAGGCTGTGTCTGTGTTGGGACCATAAATTCTTTAGGTACCACTGTAGTTTTCTCATATGTAGTCTGGCAAGTGGGACCAAGATTATGCATGATGCCATGAAGCCCAAGGCCTGCAGTACTTTTCTTGCTGTTAACTTGTTCAGTTTTGTTAGTGCCAAGAAGTAAAGAGGGAGTTCTTTTTGTTTTTCTGTAGTTAGGAATGCCATTTGTTTTACTGTGTCCAATTCCGCCCAAGAATGTCCTTGTTTGGGATGGTATCAGCCTTGACTTTTGTAAATTGACTGTGTATCCCAGTGCTTGTAGCAAGTAAATGACCCTTTGTAAATCTGTTGTCAGCTTGCTTTTGTTGTCCCCTTGTAGCAGGCAGTCGTCCAGGTATGGGTAAATTTGAATTCCCTGTAGTCTGCAATGAGCGATTACTGATGCCAGGCATTTTGTGAATACTCTGGGCACAGTAGATAAGCCAAAGGGCAATGCTGAGAATTGATAGTGCTCTGATCCTGCAAGAAATCTGAGGTATCTTCTGCAGATTGGTCGAATGGGGACGTGCAGGTATGCCTCCTTGAGATCTAGAGTTACCAGCCAGCACTCCTTGCCCAACATGGGAAGAAGTTGCTGTAGGGTCAGCATTTTGAATTTTGGGACAATGATGTAAGTATTTAAGGTGGACAGGTCCAGAATTGGTCTCCAACTTTTTCCTTTCTTGGAACTAGGAATAATCTGGAGTAGAACCCCTTTCCTTGCTCTGCTGTTGGCACTCTTTCCACAGCTCTCATTTTGCTAACTGCATTATCTGTTGTAGAGCCTCTGTTTTTGATTTGGAGGTAGATTTGGCATTCCTCTTTGACTGGTAAAGTGTGGAAGTGGAACCGTAACCTTGATCTATGGTTTGTAAAATCCACTTGTCTTTTGTTATATAGTGCCAGTTCTTTGAAAATAAGGTTAACTTTCCGCCTAGAGGAGCTGCTATTTGTTCCCTGGTAGGCGGATTTAGGGTTAAGTCACTGTGGCTGTGTTGATGTAGTGGCAGAGGTGGTGTCTGTGCCTCTGTTGTTACCTTGCCACTGTCGCCTCTGTAGCCACCTCCTCTGGATTGCTTTCTGCCTCTGGAACGCCAATTCCTGCCCCTTTGAGATCTTGTGGAGTCAGGAAAGGCCCAATTTTTGGCAGGCCAGTTCCTGCTAAACCTGGGGTTGAACCTGCAAGAAATCTTTAACCGTTTGAACAGATTTTGCCTTTTCTTCCATTTTCTTCATAACCTGCTGGGCAGGTGTACCAAACAAACTTGTCTTATCCATAGGAGCATCTAGCAGCTTAGCTTTAACATGATCCGGTAAAGCTTGCTCCTTTAGCCAAGCATGCCTTCTTATCACTGTGCCAGTCATGGCTGATCTAAATGAAGCCTCCAGTGCATCATAGCCACATTTTAAGGAATGGTTACTAACCTGTTGTATGTTATTTACCATTTCTAATACATATTTCTTATCAAGAGATTCATCAGTGGTTAGCTTTTTAGTTAACTGATCAAGCATAAACTCTTGGTATTGTATCATGTGAAACTGACAGTTTAAAGCTCTAGCTGAGAGAGTAGCTGAAGTGTAGACCTTTTGCCCCATCTGTCTAATGACCTTGCTTCCCTTTCAGAAGGAATAGGGTTTTTAGCTATGGTCGCTACTGCCTTGGGACCCTGGGATATAGTTTCGGGGTCTGCAAGTGGGGCCTTGTACAGGTGGTGATGAGTGTCTGGCACCCTGTAAAATCTGTCTGGTTTGGCAGGGGCTGGAGGTAAAGAATCTGGTGCGGAGCAGACATCATTGAAAGCATCATCCACCACAGAAAGAACAGGAGGTATAGCTAAGGGCCTGTGCTGTGGAAGGTGCAGAAAGGTCCTAAGTCTTTTTCTGGAGTCTGAAAAATCCTGTTGCTGCCATTGGAACTGCTCTCGCATGGCATGTAAGGTTTCCCCAAAGGAGAATTCTTCTGGGGGGGAAGCAGCTGGAATGGATTCTTCAGCATCAGAGTCTTCAAAATTGGAGAAAGGAGCCTCTGGCTGGTCAGTTATGTCTGATTCATCGGCAGAATCATCAGAGGACACTGGCTCAGGGGGCTCTGCCCTAGGTCTCTTCTCTGGGGGCTGAGAGGCCCTGTCTGGGTGAGATTGAGATCCTCTAATTAATGAAATTAAATCTTCTGCCAGAGTAAGCATTTGAGAACTAGAGGAGGGCCTGGTAGTAGGGGATTTAACAGGCACTGTTTTAGTAGTCTTGGCTGCTTTAGCCCTGGCGAAGGCCTTAATGGACATGGTTGCTGGAGGCCTAGCAGCACCACGTGCTGGGGTAGAGACATCCAAGGGAATGGTGTCTGATAAGTCAGTGGCAACCACCGTAGTGGATAAAAATTCTGAGGCCGATTCAAGGGTGGTAGCAGGGGCCTCAGTTGTAGAGATAGATTCAGCTGTACTTTGATCAGTTTTCTCGGTTTCGGCCGAAACCGAGACACTCGCGGTTTGCTTAACCATGGTTTCGGCCGAAACCGCGGACCGCGAGTGTCGGTCTTTATCTTTGCGTTTTTTGGTAGATTGGGTAGTCGGAGGATCCGACGGCATAATGTACGCAAAATCAGAACCGAAAAACTGTTCAGCAAACTCCGACCGATGCCTAAGCGTTCGTCGGTTGAAGGAAGCACAGGCCGAACAGGCAGCTACGTCGTGGGCTGGGCCTAAACAAGGCAGACAATAAGAGTGGAAATCTTTATGAGGTATTTGTTTCCCACAGGTTAAACAATTATTAACTTTTTCTGACATCGGCTGAGGCAAGAAAGAGTCCCCAACGGGGTACTTAGCTTTAGAAGTAATCTCTGGATCCAACCGACCGGCACTTGCGAACAGCTTCTGCTTCGGGCGCCACGCGGCAAGAAAGACTGAGGAAAATGGCGTCGGCTGATGCCTTTATACCCGAAGACCAACAGAGATGACGTCGGGTGAAGTGCGACATCAGCCGAAGCCGGACCCGGACTTTGGAATCCGGCCGACTGAAGGGCTGCCTGACGACAGGACAACCCAGTTGTTATGACTGCAGATGCATCCATGAAGGACATCGGATTCCCAGCAGCTGGAGATAAGCTTCAACTACACCCTGATGCTTGTGCTGATTCTGAAGATAGTGTTAAGTGTTAGTAATGACTGACTCCTGCATGAGAGAGCTATTCTGATGTGAAAACAGCTTACAGAGACCACATACAATGTCCTCCAAATAAGCTTGGTAATAGAAATTGAAGGTGTCTTATGAAGGGACTGTTTAGGTATGAACAGATAGGGGCTGCTGGGAACAAAAAAGGATAAGGGGTTTCCATTTTCTAGTATTAAAAGTAATGTAGGATAACATCTGAGTGTTTTCTGTTTGTGCTGCACCTCTGGAATTTCTGTTTCTGATGAGATGGAATGTCTGACAAAGGTATTATTATTGCTGGTAATGGGGTTAGAAAGAAAATTACATACTTGTATTAGACTGCCTTCTAAAACCACATGTCATGTGTGATGATCAGCCAAGACAAGACAGTCTTCTTCTGACTGCCTCTGAAGAGGGGCAGTTAGAAAAAAAGCCAAAGTCAGGAGCACTGTGTACCACTGCTGGGAGTCCCAGTCTCTAGGGTACTGACCTTGCTAGGGATAGCTGGAAAAGACACAGACTCAAAGCAAGTTTCTTCTGTTGTAGCTGATAGCAATGCCAAACCACAGTTAATATGGGTTCCTCTGTATCCTGGCAAAGAGATGTTGAGCAAAATGAAAATGCATCTGTGCAGCCATATGTATTTACCCCTATTCATTCATTCATTCATTCATTCATTCATTCTATTCAACTGCTTGTCCATTTCAGATCACAAAGCTAAGGGACATGTCTATAAAAAGGCCACCACTGTGCTTTTGATGGAAGATGTGAAGTGCAGCCAGAAGTGACTATGAAGGGCAATGTAGGATGCTGCTTCTGAGGCAGAAAAACGCCTGGCCTTAATAAAATGATTAAGGGTACGCTCAAGAATGTCTGCCCATCAGTCACATGTTACAGTTCATCTGATAGGTCACACTGGAAATGCAACATGTGAGTCATATAATTAAGTCCCCTCAAGATCAAGACAGAGGACATAGGTACATTTCCTAGAGCAGTTAATTAATGAAGACCCTCCATCTACTGAATGGACAGCTGGACTCTGAGGCATGGGGGTTTCTCCTCAGTGTTGCAGAATGTTATATCTGGTTGGGGTCTCTGCCCAAATTAACCATACCTTATGAGGCTAGGAAATAAAGTATGTTTTTTTGGACAGGAACTATAGTATCTAGATTTTCCTATGCCATACTCATAGTATTTTGTAAAATATTTAACAACAGATGAATCATCCGGTTGGATAGAAAATGTACTGGCCTACTGAATTTTACAATGGGAGGGGTATACTGTCTCAGTTTGCGATGCACCATTCACCTTTCTGTTGCATAAACTAAAGAATTTCCTTGAATTTAGGTGTCATTAGGACCACCTCTATATTCTTTGTAGATGGGTCTGTTTATGGTTCTAAGCTGTGCCGTTTCTGCAGATACTTTTTGGCATGCTTGAGGCACTACATTGGTGGTTTCCACTGGGTATTTTTTGAAAAAGTTTATTTGTGTGTGCTCTGACAGATGATAGCTGCTGGTACTGAATAGCTTGTTGGTGGTCAGCCATATGGTACTGCAATGGAGGAATAGGCTCGGGTGGGGGAGGCACCACAGGTTGTAAATTAGAAGACTGATGCCATGGTGAAGGCAGAACTGCATTCTACTGAGGTGCTCCCACAAGTAAAAATGAATGGATGTAGAGGCAGCATGTATGACAGTGGTTGGCAACATCAATACCAGCACAACCAGCATAACCACCACTGGCAGAATCAATTTTGTGCACATAAACAACTCACCTACAAACTAACACTGGATAGATGAACAAATAAGCAGATGCAAGGGCGACACTCACTGGCAGCATCAACCAGGTAAACTGACACCACTGGAATTGGCGACAGCCTGTAAATAGTAAAGACCAATGTCAGTACAGCTAATGCCAGTACAGATAATATCACTACTAATCTTAGTGGAAGCACTACTAATGCCTCGTGAACAGAAGAAAACGTAGTAAGTATGACTGGTAAGGCAGTTAAAGGTGATACAGACTTGGACTAAAAATAAAACACAGTAAAAAATGATACTATAACACTTGCTACAGTATGTAGTAAGCACTGAGACAAAAGGAAATAAACCATCTAGCAAAGCAGTTCAAGCTTGCATATTATGAGCAATGTAATCTCCTGGAAATTAAGGTAAACTAGAATGTGCAAAGGAGTGGAAGAAAAGGTACACGTGGCTTTAGTGGAAGACATGGAAGAAAATTCCCCTCATGCATCCCATCACAACAAAAGCTAACACATTAACTTTAAGTATCCCTCTAAGGATTCATAAAAAATGTTTTTACAGTAATGTAACAGGTAATGCTGTAGATGAGCCCGAGTCCAAATAAGGCATCCTCATGTTGTTATCTGGCTTTTTATATAACAAAGATATGTGTTTCCCTTTTTTGGATGGTTTCAAGGCAAATTCCAATTGCTTTAAACTACAAAGGTTAAAAGAAAGTGTTGGGTATGGACATGGAACAGCAAGCTGTGGGCAGTCACAATGAAGTACTTGCACTTGATTCAAAACGGAATGCTTTGGACATCAAGCAGGCCTGCAAGGCTTTTGTTCAATCCCTCCTGAATGCATCATTAAAAGGCAAATAGATACAGCATTAAAAAGCACTGTGCTTGGGTTCTAAACAATATAGAAGTTAGTGTGCCACTAGGTAGATGAAATTGGTCTTCCACAGGCAGACTCAATCATCATAGAAGTTGTAATGAAAGAAGGATGGGGTACTGGCCCAAGGAAGAGAAAAGAAAAAAAAAAACAGAAGTCAGCAAAAGAGACAAAAGGGAAAGAAAATTCATCTTAAAATAATGGTGATCGCAAATACAAGTGGCATTACTCAATGCAAACCCAATAAAAGAGTCCAAACAGTTAGCAGCACTGAAAAATGTGTAATATAGCTTGCATCCACTTTTGCTTGTGAGACTTTCCTGCAGAAAATAACTAGCAAGGAACAAAAAGGAGTAATGCATTGTGGGTCAAGGAGAGGAGTTACCTTGGCAAAGTTTTACTTACCAAGCAGGCATGATACCAAGTCAGCATCAGTCCTGTCAAATTTACTACATGCCGATATCTCAGTTGTTAAAGCCAACCATTACATTCATAGGTTCATAGGTAGGTGCAAGGCTATCGGCCCAAGGGCCTTTGTAAGCCTAGCCAACAAGGCTCCCTGACTTACGCCACCCAAGAAGATTATTTTCCTGTGCAACTGTCGAGCAGAGACACAGAAGTGATCCCCGGGGTATATTTCCTATTTCCCATCCACTCATCAAGATTTTTCTTGAAGAGTGCTAATGAAGAACTTTACTTGACATAGATGGGTAGCCTGTTCCAGAGTATGGGAAGTCTCTGGGACAGGAATCTATCCCTCCAGCATGTCCTGTTTATTGTGGTGACAAGGTTTAGGTCCCTAGAGCGTGTTGCTTGGAGGGATTGAGATAACTAAGTGCAAATCCCTACGTCACAAGATGGGTTGCCAAGTGGCTCACTGACAGAACACACACTGTAAAAGTTGCACACTCCAAATATGACCTCAAACCAGTGACAAGTAAAGTACCACAGGGTTCAGTCCTGGGACCTCTCCTGTTTGGTAACTACTTCTCTGAAGTACAGGCTAACACAGAAGGCCTCTGGCTAACGAAGTTCGCAGATGACTGCAAACTAGGAGTCATAGTCGAGTCCCCAAATGATGTGGAAATCCTACAGAAGGGCCTCGCTGAGACAGATGCCTGGTGTCAGAGCCATGGCATCAAGCTCAATGCCAAAAAGTGTACTGTCATCCACTTTGGTAAAAACTCTGTACCCATGAACTACTACATAGACAGCAGTCTACTTAACACCGAATGTGTGATAAGAGACCTTGGGACCCTGGTGGACAGTAGTGTCTCCTTTGATAACCACATCACCACAGTAGTCAGGAAGTCCTTCTACGTGGCACACCTCATCATAAAAGGGTTCTCATCCAGGAAAAAAGAGGTCATTGTTCCCCTCTACTCGACACTCATTAGACCCATTATAGAGTACAACGCCCCTTTTGGAATGTACCTCACAAGACATCTGCAGCAGCTAGAAAGGCCACAGAAGCACCTCACAAAGAGGATTACTGGCCTCAAACAGATACCCTACACTGACCATCTCAAAAAACTCTTTTTTTTTCCTTAAAGTGATTGCCACGTCTGTTCAAAGATGCATTTGGAAATGACCTAAGAGGTTTTTTTCTTGAAGTAAAATGATGACTACAATTCCCTGAAGTATTGCTGCATTTTCATAGTTATCTATACAGAATCTAGCTTCAAACTCTGCTGAAGCCTCTCTCAACCTCAGTTACTGTGAGCTGCCATGATCTTCTGCCACAAAATAGCCTAAAATAGTAAGCCATCACTGACTTGTGAACAAAAGACCTAACTCCAATTCCTATACTATGCATTTTCTTAGTTGTTTTCATTTCATTAGTAGTTTCTCTCTATTGTAGAAAGACAAGTCTCACTTTTAGGGTAGACTTGGGAAGTCTGATGTTTCACTTAATTAACATAAAAGTATTAAAATATGCTCCAAAACATTGTGCAGCCGGACTGTATATTAAGAAAGCTGCCTAGGTTTGATCAGCATTTTGAAATTAATAGGGACAGTATCAAAATGATTGACTGAGTATGTCAGCTCCACACCTGAAGAAGTGGAGAATGCAATGGATTAGATGCTGCTGGGCCTCCCCAACCACCACAACAAATGGGGAACGATTAAAAGGTCACCATCTGGCCAAAAAACAAAATAAATAAATAAAACATATTTTTTGAAACATATGCAGCAAGCCTAAGGTTACTGTAGCAGTGGCCAATATACATTCTGCTTAAAACTCTCATACATCTCCGTCCATCAGGGAATATCAGAAAAAAATATAACAAACTGCCCAGCATATTTGTCTACCATTGGCCCAATTTTCTGTGTTACACTTACCTATGATACTGGGAGAATTGGAAGGCATAGAGTTCAATCTTGACATGTGCATAGATTGAAGTTTCAGTAATGACACTGCAGTGTGGCATAAGGACACACTGCACTATCAAGGTGGCATCCTTCTGATGAAACCTTAAACCAAGGTCCAATCTGCCAGTATTAGTTATAGCTTAGGAGGATGTAAAAGATCCCATGTCACTTATCAGAAAGTGTAGGGGTGACTTTACTGATGCTCTATAACTAATAACAGACAAATGTTTTGCTTTATCTCAAACAAATCAATACATCAACAAGTGAGAGCATTTTATAAAAATAACTTCAAAATAACAATTCAACGTATTCCCTTTTAAAGGAGGTATTTGTTAATTTTCTCAACCTCTTCCTTATTTAGCCACTCAAACATATAGATGTCCACAGCGGTCCATTCAAACCAGCAAAACAGTGCAAAACTAAGATAGCTGCCTTAATTCATAATGCTTTCATCACAAATGTACAGAACATTGCACACTGTTAAGTAGTTCAAATTTTTGCAATGAAGTTCTTTTGCTGCAAACTCAGAATCTCCTCAGGCTTATAACATTCTTATAATAAAAATGCATTTTTTTAATGTCTTCTCCTCATTGTACAAATCTTCCCTTCAGCTTCCCCAATACAACTTGTCTATCTTAACCAGAAACTTATTATGGATTAGTCTGCACAAAAATTCACAAATTACAATTCATATACAACTAACTATATACTTTCCTTAAAGTCTCTGCTCTGAGGACTTGGCTCCTCCCTTGCCAGTTCCATGTCAAATCTTCCCACTGCTTTATTATACCAATCATGCGTATTATTTTCCAACTCTCTTCATTAAGTCTCCACAGCACTATCTTCCTCGTGCATCCCCTACCTAATATTTTCTCACAGCCAACTCTCCTCTTTACATGCAGCTCTACTGTAAAATACCATTATCAGCTTGAATTCTGTTCAAAATATTAAAGAAATTCATTGAAGCATATGATCACAAATTCTCCATGTTCAGTGCTATACCACCCCTTGTTCTTCATGGTTAATCTAAACCTATATATAAGAGAATAACTGACAAAATAGCATCAATACTACCTCTATCTGCTCAAACATATTTTATTAAAATATATTTGCTCAAGTAACATACATTACTAAAATATATTTCTATCCCTAACAATGCTACTTCTATTAAATGCACTCTTTTTTGGAAAAATAGCAAACAAGCTCTTTAAACTAAAATAATCACCTTTGCCTTATCCAAAATCTATTTTCATTAATGCATCAATACCTCATTTCTCATAAATCCTGAAACGGTGATGTTTGTTACGTAAAAAGATCCATAGCCTCCTTCAGTTCCCCTTCTCCTTTTCACAATTAACGTTATCTTTAATATACATACATACATTCATTCTCATTCAAGTCAATCACAGTTAGAGCTGTTTCATAAGATCAAATTGCATACAGCATTGCCCAGGATTGCTTAACATTTATATCCTTTTAAAATACTTATCAAATGCAATCACATAGTTTGTGACACCACTCACTAACTAGACAACCAACAAAAAAAACAGACAAGGGCTGGGACAAATTCCACTGGAGTGTGAAGAGAATAAAAAAATATTTATTGGTTTGAGTGCTTTAGTCAGTGTATCACTGGCTTATTCAGAAAGTGAAACCGCTCAAACCAATAAATATTTTTTGATTCTCTTCACGCTACAGTGGAATTTGTTCCAGCCCTTGTCTGTTTTTATACTACTCACTAACAAAGCCTTGACAGAAAGATACTTCCCTTCCATATAGCAAGACTACAGAATAATGCCATCATTCAAATAAACAGACAGGGAAAAAACTACATAGGTTCACAGGTTCATAGGTAGTTACTAGGCTATTGGCCCTAAAAGGTCCCTGGTTTCGCCACCCAAAAAAAATTATTTTCCTGTGCCCCTGTCGAGCAGAGCCACAGAGGTGATCTCTGGGGTGAATTTCCTATTTCCCATTCAATCATCAAAATTTTTCTTGAAGAGTGCTAATGAGGAGCTTTGTTTGATATAGATAGGTAGTTTGTTCCAGAGTATGGTAAGTCTCTGGGACAGGAATCTATCCGTACAGCATGTCCTGTTTACTGTGTTGACGAAGTTTAGGTCCCTAGAGCGTGTAGCTTGGAGGGATTGGGATTTCTTTAAGTGGAGCATGTCCAACAGCTCTGGGTTTGACATAGCTTTATATGTTAGGCAGAGATCGCCTCCGAGTAGGCGATATGCGACTAAGTAAAGCTGGAGTTTTTTGAGACGGTCTGCATACAGCATCTGTTTGAGGCTGGTAATCCTCTTTGTGAGGTATTTCTGCTGCCTATCCAGTTGTTGTAGATGTCTTATGAGGTACATACCACAAGGGGCGTTGTAGTCTATAATGGGTCTAATAAATGACGTGTAGAGGGGAACAATGACCTTTGTTTTCCTGGATGAGAAACCTTTTGTGGTGAGCTGTGCCAGGTAGAAGATTTCCTGACTACTGTGGCGATGTGATTATCAAAGGAGAGACTACTGTCCACCTGTGTCCCAAGGTCTCATCACACTTTCGTTGTTAAGTAGACTACCACCTATGTGGTAGCTCATGGGTACAGAGTTTTTTACTAAAGGGGATGACAATGCACTTTTTGGCATTGAACTTGAGGCCATGGCTTTGACACCAGGCATCTGTCTCACTGAGGCCCTTATGTAGGATGTCCACATCATTAGGAGTTTCAATTATAGATCCTAGTTTGCAGTCATCTGTGAACTTCGTTAGGCAAAGACCTTCTGTGTTAGCCTGTACTTCAGAAATGTAGATACAAAACAGGAGAGATCCAGGACTGAACCCTGTGGTACTCCACTTATCACTGGTCTGAAGTCGGAGTTGGAGTCTGCTACTTTCACAGTGTGGGTTCTGTCAGTGAGCCAGTTGGCAACGCATCTTGTGACATAGGGATTTATACCTGGTTTAGTGAGTTTATCTATAATTCCAGAGTGGGGGATGGTGTCAAAAGCCTTGGCGAGATCTAGATAGGCTGTGTGAACCACCTTACCCTCGTCTACGGCTTTGGTGACTGCTTCAAAGAAGTCAGTCAGGTTTAGGAAACATGATCTGCCTTTTACAAACCCAAACTGGGTGGGGTCCAGAGTTTGGAGATTACCAGTGTCTTTGTTTATAAGTTCCATAATGATACGTTCCGTGGCCTTGCAGATCAGGCTCATTAGGCTAATGGGGTGGTAGTTCCTGGGGTCTGTGGTAGCTCCCCCTTTGTGGAGTGGGATAACCATCGCTGCATGCCATTCAGTGGGCACAAAGCCTGAGGTGAGGCTATGATTGAACATGGTACTTAGGTGGGGTGCCAGTTCATTTCGTAGTTCATGTAGAACGCAGCCTGGGATGTTGTCAGGTCCCATGGATGCTGTGTTCTTGGCTTTGGAGAGTGTGTTTTTTACCTGTGCAGCCATGATTACAGGAACTTTGCATTCTTCCAGTATAGAGATGGGCCCTTTAGGGGGTGGGGTAAGTTAGCACTGAACCTATCTGCCAGGATGTTGGCAATATCAGTTGGTTCTGTATATTTGGTGCCATTGTGTTGTAACTCAGAGCAGATCTGAGTGTTACCATTGAGAATCTTGACATAGCTATAGAATGCTTTGTGGTTGTCTTTAGAATCAGCGGAGGATTTTATGAGGGATCTCAGCTTCTTACTGAGGCTGACCAGAGATTTCTTCCAGTCATGGGACTTTACTCTTTTTGCAACAGTTTCTTTCTTCTGTTGTAGAGTTTGTTTATGGCAGGGGACCACCAGATTGGCTTCCTTTTTTTGGAGGATAGCATCTTGGTTCTGTTAGGGATAGCATGATCCATGCACTTGTGTAAGTGCTTATAAAGTGCATTTGTGTAGGATTTAGCAGTCGTACCTCTTTTGTCCGTCTGCATGGGTGTCGTGAAGTTTTCCACATCTGTCTTAAGAAACGTGAAGTTGGCTTTGGAGAAATTTTTTACGGTGGTTTCCTGGGGGGGGGGGGGGGGGATGTGGATGTTTAGGCTGATTAGCTTGTGGTCGGATCTGACCAACGAGGAATTGACCTCTGCTGTGGAACACCGGTCGCCCATGTTGGTAATGACCAGGTCTAGGATATTGCTGCCCCTGGTGGGGGTGTGGATAAGTTGATCCAAGGTGTTGGAATTTATGAATTCCAGAGAACGTTGAGCAAAAGAGTTAGTACATGAGTAGTTTTCACAGTTAATGGTGGGGTAGTTGAAATCATCCATTATTAGGGTGTTGGGTTGTACCCTAATATTTTTCAGTGTATCAAGAAATGAGGAGTGGGAATCCTGGGGCATGGTGGGGGATCTGTAGCAAGTTACAATTTGGATTGCGGACTTGCCCAGAGTTAGTTGCACTTGGATAATCTCGGATGCATTATGCTGAGCAACTAGCCTGGAGGTGTGGATATCCTTAATAAATATGGACACGCTTCCACCTTTAGTGTTTCAGTCCAGGTTAGGTGGCCAAAAGGTGTTTTATTAATTATAGCCTGGTAATCCAGCTCTCTGGAGCCTTGAACCAGGTCTCTGTCACTGCACAGATGTCAATGTTCTCCATTTTAAGGAGTACCTCGAGTGAATGCATTTTGAGGTTTAGACTTCTAGCATTGAGTAGCATTACCCTCAGATTTTGCTTGCTTGTACCTCATACGGTGGTGAATTTGTGATTTGAACCTTGCCTAAAAAAGGCACTATAGGGGTGGGAAGAGCCTTAGCCAGTATCCGGAATCCCAAGGGAGACAGGTGCAGGCCATCTCTGGCAAAGCATTGTGGTCTGTCGATCATGTCATCCCAGGCAGACAGATACTAGATCCCCTTAGAATGACACCAGAAGCTTAGCCAATTGTTGAAATCAATCATTTTGTCCTTGTACTGTGGTATCACTCTGGGTGATGGCAGGATGCTACTCAGGGCTAGGGTCATACCTGCCTGGGCTACAATATCAGAGAGCCCATGCCTCTTTTCATGCAGTCCAGGGAGGTACATCTCAGGTCATTCACACCAACATGGACAATGACAGTCATATTTGTACTTGTTGTTGAGTGACCTGAGTGCATGTGTTATGTGGCGGATCCTGGCACCCGACAGGCAGTTGAAAGTAATTTTTCTCCTTGTTTAGCCTGGTGAGTGGAACATCAGTGGGCCTTACTATAGAGTCACCTATGACTAGAGTGTTGGGTACATTGTTATGCCTTATGGGCTGTGGTTGAGTGGCACACTGAGTTTTTGGGCTATGTGTCACTTGGGTTGTGTTGGGAGGTGGAGGTTGCATGCATTTTCTGCTTTGGTTACCCTACCATGCTTTCAATTACCCTACCATTCACTGGGGAAAACTACTCGAGTACAAATTCCCATGCCCAGTGCTTCCTGGAATTCCTCAACTCAAATGCCCTGGATCAGCTGGTAAACTCCCCTACAAGAGGTGAAAACATATTGGACCTGGTCATCACCAACATGGGCGACAGGTGTTCCACACCGGAGGTCAACCCATCACTGGTTAGATCAGACCATAAACTAATCACTCTGGATGTCCACACCTGACCATCACCCCCAACTAAAGAAACCACAGTAAAAAACATTTCTAAAGCAAACTTCACCTTACGTAAGACAGAGGTGGTAAGTTTCACAGCCCCCATGCTAAAGGATAACACTGCCCAAGATGCAGAAACCTTTACAAATGCACTCTGAGCACCTACAAGGATGCATGGATTGTGCCATCCCTAGCAAAACCAAGACTCACTCCTCTAAGAGAAGGAAACCAGTTTGGTGGATCCCTGCAATAAACAGGCTATACAATAGAAGGAGGAAACTAGTTCAGAAAAAAAGCAAATCCCAAGAAGGAAAGACATCCCTGATCAGTATCAGTAAGAAACTGAGGTCCCTCATGAAATCATCCAAGGCTAACTTTGAAAGAAAATTAGCCAAGGATTCAAAAGATAACCACAAAGCCTTATTTAGCTATGTTAAGAATCTAAGTGGCAACTCTCAGATATGCACTGAACTAGTGCAACATAGCACAGAATATACTGAACCTACTGATATTGCCAACATCCTGGCAGATAGATTCAGTGCAAACTTCACCCCCACTCACCTCCAAAAGAGCCCACAACAATACCGGAAAAGTGTAGTGCCCCAAAAATCACAGATGCACAGGTGAAAACAGCCCTTTCAAAAGCCAAAAACACAGTGTCAATGGGACCAGATGGTGTCCCAGGCTACATCTTGCATGAACTGCAGAACGAACTAACCCCCCACCTAAACATGCTGTTCAACCTCAGCCTCTCCACAGGCTATGCGCCCATAGAATGGCACACAGCAACGGTTATTCCTCTCCACAAAGGAGGGGCCACAACTGACCCTGGTAATTATCGCCCCATAAGCCTGACTAGCCTGGTCTGCAAGGCTATGGAGCGCATCATCATGGAACTCATTAATAAAGACATTGGGAACCTCCAAACACTTGACCCGACCCAGTTCAGCTTTGTTAAGGGCAGATCATGCCTACTAAACCTGGTTGACTTCTTTGAGACAGTCACCAAGGCCATAGACACGGGAAAGGTGGTTCACACAGCATACCTTGACCTGGCCAAAGTTTTCGACACCATTCCTCACTCGGGTATTACAGAAAAACTGACCATCCTGAACATAAACCCCTACGTCACAAGATGGGTTGCCAACTGGCTTACAGACAGAACTCACACGGTAAGAATAGCGAGCTCCAGGTCCGACTCTAAACCAGTCACAAGTGGTGTCCCGCAAGGCTCGGTCCTGGGACCCCTACTGTTCGGCATATACTTCTCAGAAGTACAGGCAAACACAGGAGGACTATGGCTAACCAAGTTCACCGATGACTGCAAACTGGGAGACATAATTGACTCTCCGGCTGACATGGACATCCTCCAAAAGGGCCTTACTGAGACGGACACCTGGTGTCAAAGTCATGGCCTCAAGCTAAATGCCAAAAAATGCATAGTCATCCCGTTTGTGAAAAACAAAACACCCATGAATTACCACATAGGTGGCAGCCCCCTTAATACAGAAGAGGTAATAAGAGATCTGGGAACTCAGGTAGATAACAAACAAAATATTCCCCTGCACGTCAGGAACTGCACGGCTCAAAGTGAATAACTCCAAAAACAAGAAATGAGCCAGCAGCAGGTAGATTGTGTCAAAAAAAGAGTAGTTTATTAAAAACTACCCCAACAGCATATTGGCATCCAAAACAAACCGGTTTCGGCAATGGTTGAAAACCTAGCCTTCTTCAGTGTACAGCAAGGAGCCAAAACAGAAATGCTGTATTTAAACAGATAGAGACATGCTGATTGGTTACAAAAATTTTTAGCATGTGATGATTATCAAACAGCATAAAAATGGCAAAAAATTATTAGTATGATTGAAAATACATTCAAAAAGATGTATAAATCATTTTAAGGACTGAAGTACATTCATATTATGATTGACTATTTATATGTATGTATTATATAGAAAAAACATATACCTAATATGGTATTCCAAGTATTAAAACACCAATTATACATGATCCAATATTGAACAAAAATAGATATGCATATGTACAAAATGCATAACAAATCAGAGTACATAATACAATATTAGCATTAGCTATTTCAATATTTATAATTATATATATGTATTCTGAATATTGGAACACCATTTGTTCAACAATCATGTATAATGTATTTAATTTATAAATAGTCATTTAACCCAGGGCTAAATAATGCTCCTAGTTTCGTAATCCATTTCTTTTCCTTAAGGTTGAGTTTATTGTGCCAACCACTCTTTATGCTTCTGTCACCAATGATTTTGTCAATAATAGTAAAATGAAATTTAGCAGTGCGATGCATGAGAGTGTGTTTGTATAATGCATTAGTATTCTTATGGCATCTGATATCACTGAGATGCTCAGAGATACGTAATTTAACTGGTCTTGATGTCTGCCCTACATAAAATGAATGGCAGGTGCACCTGAGCATCTCAGTGATATCAGATGCCATAAGAATACTAATGCATTATACAAACACACTCTCATGCATCGCACTGCTAAATTTCATTTTACTATTATTGACAAAATCATTGGTGACAGAAGCATAAAGAGTGGTTGGCACAATAAACTCAACCTTAAGGAAAAGAAATGGATTACGAAACTAGGAGCATTATTTAGCCCTGGGTTAAATGACTATTTATAAATTAAATACATTATACATGATTGTTGAACAAATGGTGTTCCAATATTCAGAATACATATATATAATTATAAATATTGAAATAGCTAATGCTAATATTGTATTATGTACTCTGATTTGTTATGCATTTTGTACATATGCATATCTATTTTTGTTCAATATTGGATCATGTATAATTGGTGTTTTAATACTTGGAATACCATATTAGGTATATGTTTTTTCTATATAATACATACATATAAATAGTCAATCATAATATGAATGTACTTCAGTCCTTAAAATGATTTATACATCTTTTTGAATGTACTTTCAATCATACTAATAATTTTTTGCCATTTTTATGCTGTTTGATAATCATCACATGCTAAAAATTTTTGTAACCAATCAGCATGTCTCTATCTGTTTAAATACAGCATTTCTGTTTTGGCTCCTTGCTGTACACTGAAGAAGGCTAGGTTTTCAACCATTGCCGAAACCGGTTTGTTTTGGATGCCAATATGCTGTTGGGGTAGTTTTTAATAAACTACTCTTTTTTTGACACAATCTACCTGCTGCTGGCTCATTTCTTGTTTTTGGAGTAACTCAGGTAGATAGTAATCTCTCCTTTGACAATCATAGTTCATAGATTAGTACTAAGCTAACTGCCCTTGTGAGCCATTTTAAGCCTAGCCAATTATCCCTTGTGAGATTCAAACCCTGCACCTTGTGTTTGTAAGGCAAACACCTTAACCATTAGGCCACCCTCCCAACCCAATATTGCCAAAGTAGTTAGGAAATCCTTCTATGTGGCCCATCTAATTACTAAAGAGTTCGTATCTAGAAATAAAGAGGTTACAGTGCCCCTCTACTCGTCACTCATTAGACCCATCATAGAGTACAGTGCCCCATTTGGGATGTACCACACAAGACACTTCCAACAGCTGGAAAGACCACAAAAGTACCTCACCAAGAGGATTACTGGTCTCAAAAATATGTCCTATGCAGCCCGACTGAAAAAACTCCGGCTGTACTCAGTGGCATATCGCTTACTCAGAGGTGATCTCTACCTGTCTTGCAAAGCCATGTCCAACTCAGAATTGATGGACATGCTCCACCTAAAGAAACCCAAGTCACTGCGAGCCACGTGCTCTAGTGAGCTAAACCTCGCCACAACAATAAACAGAACATCCTGGAGGGATAGATTCCTGTCATAGAGACTCCCCATGCTTTGGAACAAAATTCCAAATTACATTAGGCAGAGCCCCTCACTAACACTCTTCAAAAAAAATCTTGACGAGTGGATGGGTAACAGAAAATACACCCCTGGGATCACTTCATTGGCTCTGCTTGACAGAGCATCAGTTAATTAATCAATGGGGCGGTGAAAGCCGACACACTCTAGCTAGGCTTATAAATGCCCTCAGGCAGATAGCCTAGTACCTACCTATGAACCTATGGAGGTCTCTGTTGCTTGAGCAGATTTTTATTGAGAGCCTCCGCAAATGTAGGTGTGTGTTGCTATGTGTGTATTTTGGTGGTGTAGGTTTTGAGGGACTATGTGAGGAGTGTGGTGTGGTGCAAGTGTTTACCTTCTCCTCTTGACTGTCTAGTCCAGTCTTGGGTGAAGAGAGCTTTGTTTCCAGTTTTTTGCCATGTTTTTTTCCTAACCCCCCCCCCTCTGTAAAGTACCTGAAAGGGTTGCACCCACTAAGTTAACCAAACTTTACTTCATAGAACACGATTACTAAAACTTCATAACTCTACCACAAGAGAATGTGTTAGAGGTAATATCAGAATTGCTTTCCTTACAGAGTTCTCCAAAGCATTCAATTTATAACTCATTGTATCCTCTTAAAAAAGATTGCATAATCTTTGTTGCAGCCCCACTGTTACTTACTGGTTTTCAACCTACCTACAAAATAGAAGCCAAGTAGTTACAAGGAATAACATCCAATCCTGCAGAATAACCTCAGGTTTGAGTACCCCAAAGGCTGAAGTATTGTCTAAATTCTTGCTTTGAATAATAAATCCATTGTGGAATCTGTGGCTGTTCGTATTTTATTTACTTGTCCTGGTTTGTGGTGTTACGATCAAGTGTTGTCTCCCTAGTCTTTACAGGATTTACAAATAACATGCGGATGACTAAACACTCATAATCAGTGTTCCAAACTTAATCACATTTATACTCTACACGTAAAATTTAATAAATACAAGAAAGGAAACCAGATTCATTATTTCAGTGCCACTTCATGTATAGAACTATAAACAATGTTTTGACAGAGACATTCAACCATTGTAAATAAATTGGTGTGACCAATGAGAATACATTTGCATTTGCTGATCATACCAATTACACAGCACAAAATATTAATGCAAGCTTGGTACACTTTCCTGCATCAACAGATGCATATTATCAAAAATGAATTCAGCTGAATCACTTCTTATTCCCAAATATCTATACAGATGCAGCACGTTTGGCAATCTCAATAAAACAGCACTGGAAAAACTAGAATAATCATATTAGAAAATAACATTTTCTACTCAACCAGTAAGTAAATACCCACACCTAGAGTATTGTAAATAAACTGGATGCATTTTTAAAACATTTACCCATAACATCTTAAAAAAATGAGTTATTTCTAAGTATATATTGGATTCATTAGGTCCAAAGAAAGATGACACTCACCCAGGGAAGATCACGTGTGACAAATGTATTGTCTTTTTATAAACCATATGGGAAGCATCAGATAATGTGTTGCTGGAGGATGTTATTTACTTGGATATGGCTTTGGCATTTAATACTAACCCCCAAAATAAAGTAATTACTATGATGACAGGATATGATTTAAACCTATATGTATAAGATAGGTAAAGAATTGGTCATGTTATAGGTAAGATTAGGAGATACACTTTCTGCATACAAGATTAATTATTCTGTTGTTCCCCAAGGATCAGTCTGGGGCCCATCTTAGCCTTTTTACTGCATGTTTTCCATTCATAAAAGAGATGAGGCTGAGTAAATATGCCAATCACTCTAAGACAGGGTCAGTAATTAAAACTTTTATGGATCAAAGTATATTACAGAGGTATATGAATTAACATGTCGACTCACAGCTGAAGGATGTCATCAGAAGGTGTTACTAGGAAATAAATATTTTGAGAACTACTGTTAGTAGGGATATGGAAGTATTAGCTCCAATATAATGTTATAAGATCTGTGATGTGGGAATGTTTGTATAGTTTCACACATCGAAAAGACTGGAAAGGTTACAGAAGTACTTTACATGGCAGATCAAAGGTTTGAGTGGACAGAGTTACAGTAATAGACTGAAGGAGATATCTTTATTCTCAATTAGATATTGATTACTAAGGGAAGATTTAATTGTTATGTATAAATATATTAATTCAGAAAGTTATGGGGCTACTATAGAGACATCTAGGATATATCAGCAGAAAGGAACTAGAAAAAGGAGAACATACACTGGAAATAAATACGTGTAAAACAGTCTGAGAAATTCATTTCACTTTGGTGCTGGATGTTGGTGGAGTTCTTTGCCTCTTAGAAAGTTGTGCTCTATTTCCTTATTTAAAAAGGGATTAGACAGACTTCTAGGTGAAAGGGCATTTGGCAAGTTCCTGGAAGGCCTTTAAGGCCCTGAGTTTGAATATCACAGCAGTGAACATTGAAAAAACAACTGCCCAAGCCTAAATGTCCTATTACAATGTCACATGATCAGTCCAAACACACATCTCCTGCCAATAAAGAGCCTGTAGTATTTTCCTAGCAAACACCTGAAATACTCTGCAACACAAATTAATGAAAATTACAAACCTGTCAACCTTTAAATGTGTATTTCAACCTCTCAACATTAGCATAAACTGTCCAAAATGTGGCAACACCTAATTTAATCCTTATCATTCTAAACAGCCTCCGTTTACCTTCTCATATTGCAGTAATGTCTACTTGCAGTTGTTTTTTAGTACATTCTATATACTTACTCCTTTCTTACACACTCTTCTCTCACAAACTTTTCTTTTACTCCTTGTCACATTTTTTATTTTATTTTATTTTATTTTACATTTGTTGACCGGACTAGTCTAGCTGGATACATGTCCATTTTCAGTAGAGGCCCAGGGAGAAAAGCTTCCCACATTTCAAATAAAGTTCACATCTACAAAAGTACATATTTAGAATGCAAATACATTCACCGTAAAGAAAACAGAAATTTTAAGAGGTCACAAATTTATAAAGTATATATAAAAAAAATAACTACAACATATTTGATTAGACTTAGTACAATTACTAATGAAGATACAATTAAATGTTGAAAAAGAATAATAGCTAAAAAAGAAAGTATAGTATAAACGTAGATAAGAAAGGAAGATAAAAGGAAAGTGAATTGGAGAAGCAGTTGAGTAATACATCTAGTAGTAATATGTGTCACTTTTTTGAGAATACAGTAATAAGTAAGACTATGATGGAGAGGAAGAATAGTAGTAGTTAAGATGAAATGATTTCAGAGACTAGAAGGTGAGGTTGAGTCAAGTAATAAGAGTAAGTTGGTCAGTCAGGTTTAGTACAGGGGCACATCCAATGTGTTTTCAGGAAGAGCTTAAGTTTATTTTTAAACAGAGTAATAGAGGGAAGTGTGGAAAGTTCAGAGGGAAGTAGGTTCCAGGTTTTTCCAACAGTATTAGAGAAGAGAGAGTCTCCAGCTCTATTGTTTGATGTACTGATATATACTAGAAGTTTTTGTGAAGATCTTAGGGACTTCAGGTTACAATAGGGGTGGATAAGGTTAGATAGGATGCGTGTTTTGGCAGGTTGATAAAGTATTTTATGGGCGATAGCCAGTTGATTAAATTTCAGCTGCTGCTGTAATTCAAGCCACCCTAGATGCTTTAGATTAAAACAGTGGTGAGTTCTGAATGGGTTACCAGTGGCAAACCTGGCTATGTTATTGTAGGAGTTTTCTAGTTTCTTAAGGTTATTTTTTGACAGATTGGTAAATATGGGTGAGGCATAAAGAAGGGTAGAGATTAGATGGGCGTGGGCAATAGTTATTCTAGTTGCAGGAGTGAGGAAGGGTTTGATCCTATAAAGAGAGCCTATTTTTTATTAGTAGTTTTCAAAATGTTCTTGATATGGGCGTCAAAGTTAAGGTTGTTGTCTATGGTGATACCTAGCAGTTTGGTAGTAAGATCTTGGGATATGAGTGTACCATTATTGGAGGTTACAGTGAAGTCTATTGGGGGAGATTTACTGGTAAGTGTAAAAAGGAGAAGTTTAGTTTTTTAAGGGTTTGGTAGGAGACAGCATTTTGTAAACCCTAGTTCTACAGAGTTAAATACGTCCTGAGAAAGGGAGTGAAGTTCTGATACAGATGTGGCTGAGCATATAAGTGTGGAGTCATCAGCGTATTGTATACATGTAGCTTGGGGAACTACTTGGTGAAGGTCATTGATGAATATAGAAAACAGGAGAGGGCCCAGTATGGACCCTTGAGGGACACCAATATTAACAGGTAGATGGGTAGAAAGAACGGTGTTCCAGAGCACAGCTTGATGTCTGTTATTTAAGTATGAATGGAACCATTTTATAGCTAGTGGGTCAAGAGACACAGATTTAAGAATGTTTATGAGTATAGTGTGATTTACCATGTCGAAAGCCTTGGCCAGGTCTATGAAAAGTGCAGAGGAGAGCTTGTTAAGATTACGGTTGTTATTGACAGTGTCAATAAAGGAAAGGAGGGCAGTAGTTGTGCTATGGGAAGGTCTGAACCCATGTTGGGAGTTGGAAACCAGGTTATTATGGAGAAGGTGGTCTAGCAATTGCCTGTGGATACATCTTTCCATGATCTTAGATAAAGGAGAAAGTAGGGCTATGGGACTATAGTTGGAGAGTTCAGTGGAGTATCCCCCTTTATGAAGGGGAATAATATGAGAGACTTTCCAAAGTTTGGGGATATATCCTTCAGTGATGGTTCTATTGATGAGAATGGAGATGGGGTAAGCAATAGATTTGGCTGCTAACTTTAAGTATTCTGCGGGTAGTTGGTCAGCAGAAGGAATGCATGGTTTCAGTTTTTGGATACGGGTGAGAATAAATGGTGTTGGGACAGGTTGGAAGAGAAATGGAGGTGGTGGGTTAGAGTCAGAATTAGATATAGTTACGTTTTGAGGAGAGAGCTGACTGGCAAGAGTTTGAATTGCTTTGGTGAAAAAGGTATTAAAGGCATTAGCAGTTTGTTTAGGATTGTCCTTGTCAGTGCCTTGAGGGTTAGGTGTGATAAATTGACCAGGATCTACGTCTATTCTTACCTACCTTTCTGTATATTTTGATAACTAAAACATTCTTAAATATTTTCTCTGCTGAATTTGTTGCCTTACTGTTAATTAAAAATGAAAACTTTATGCTTTAGTATTTTCAAATTTGTATGTTTTCCTTTGTTTCAACAAAACCTGAATATTTTGTTAGCACTGACAAATGTTATATTTTTTTCTAAATAGTATTTTACTTCATAAAACTAGTTAACCACTGTTACTGGCATCATCTCCCTTTTTCCCATTTTGACCATGTCACGTCAACCAAGACCATCACCTTAAGCCAATGTTACCATTTCCTTAAATGTTCTTTTTCCCTTTTCTTTTGCCAGGTCTCCTTTGAAAATGTGCCTTGTCCAGCAGGGCTAACCTGGTTAACAAAATCTATGTCAAGAAAAAACAAATATGGTACATTTTCCTTCTAAGGATAATTGTAGAATACTGACCATATACTCCATATACCACCTTACATTCTAAAAAAGATACATCCATATATACTGCATTCACAACATGCACACATACTGCCTTTACCAACTTCCAGTCCATAAAAACTTAACTCAGGATTCAGAGACAGACCCTGTTATGAGTAGTAGGGCTGCAGCTAAACTGGCCTATTACAGTGATTGTGGAAACTAGCAATTTAGTGAGAAAAGGTATTATCAATCAATATGAATTTCTCTGAATTGCTCGGTGATTATTGCAAGTGCTAACATGTCATTTTCTGCTATACTTGCAGTAATAACCACTGGTGGATGATGCATCATGCTAGCAGAAGCATCCTCCCATTTGTCCCCTCAACACGTACTCTGCCATACCCCTTACCTGTCCATGAGTATATGGATTGTCCCGGATATTGGCTGCTATTTTCTCCATCCCTCGTAACACATATGATTACAGTCAATAATGCCCATCATTTGAGTTTCATTCCTCTTTTATTCAGATAATGCATCACAACTCAAGACCTGTTGCTATATTCACATTTTAAGTGACTTAGAGCTGGTGTCTTCTAGTGTACACCCCTGCTCTGTCCATAAGTCTCGAGCACAGCCACAGCCTGCATATATCACAGACCTTTCTAGTCAAACAACAATGAAAAAAAACATTAGGGTTCCACACCTCTTATTGTTCAGTAATTACATCCAGATACAACACCTGTTGCTCTATTAACTTTTTAAGTTACTTAGAGGCATATGTAGAAGTAATCCCTGGTATCTAGTGTTCCCCCCATTTGTTTCTTGCACTGCAAAGCATGTTGTTCTATTAGCTTTCCAGTGATTAAAGAAAAGCTTCCCTGGTGTCGTGTCCCTTCCTCAATTACACCCATTCCTCATTAGTCTATGGTGAGGTAAGATGCATGACAGCCCCCCCCCCCCACACAGAGATCATACACCCACACAAACTCTCTTTTCAGCAAAGACATACCCAAATGATTGCACTTACACACACTCTGACCCATTCATCTCCCACACACACCCACCCCTACTTTACCTATCCCCTAACATACTCACCAAGTAGGCGCATGCATGCACATACACACATGCGTGTCTACGCAGGGCAGGCACAAGTATCTCTCAGCAGCCTGTGGGATACAGAATACGGTGACAGAGCTTTCAGTCTTTCCATGTACATCATGTTTGTTTTGCAGACCTGGAATTTTGTTGGTGAGAAACCTCTGTGGTCTCTCCAGCTGATGCAGGCGTCTGGTGAGGTACATGCAAAAAGCAGCATTGTACTCTATTAGTGGTCTGATGAGGCTCAAGTACAGAGGAGTTATTAACATCCTTAGTGTTGGATGTAATGCCCTTACTTCTGAGATTTGCAATGTACAATGCTTTCCTTACCACTGTGGACACATGGTGATCAAAGTTTAGATTGCTATCAACTTATGTTCCCAAATCTCAAACTGCTGGGTTTGAGCTTGGGGGGGGGTGGAGGTGCTGTCAATATTGTAATTTTCAGTGAGTTCCTCTTTGCCAAATAAGATAATAATGCACATTTCTGAATTTTGTATTAGTCAGTGTCTTTGGCACCAATCATTTGTCTATCTTAGCCCCTTTTGCAATATGCTAACATCGCTTGGAGACTCAATGATTTCACCCAGTTTGCAATCATCAGCGAACTTGGTAAGCCACAGGTCATCTACTTTCCCCTGGACTTCCAAGAAATACATTCCAAACAGTACAGGGCCCAGCACAGATCCTTGTGGTATGGCACTGGTAACTCGTCTACTGGTAGAGGTGGAATCCCCAATTTTGACAGTATGCATTCCATCGGTGAGCCAGTTGGCAACCCATCTAGTGACATATGGGTTAATCTTTAGCTGGAAGAGTTCATCAATGATACCTGAATGGGGGATTGTATCAAAAGTCTTAGCTAAGCCAAGATAGGCAGTATATACTATTTTGCCTTCATCCAGGGCTAGGGTGACATTCTCGAAGAATCCAGCAGGTTCAAGAACCATGATCGCCCTTGACAAAGCTAAACTGGATTGGGTTAAGAGTTTGAAGGTCGCCTATGTCCTTGTTGACAAGGTCGATGATGATTCTTTCCATGGCCTTGCAGATAAGGCTGGTTAGGCTTATCGGTCTATAGTTCCCCAGGGTCAGTTGATGGACCCCCCTTTGTAAAAGGGGATTACTGCTGCTGTTCTCCACTCTGCTGGAACAAAGCCAGTGCTCAGGCTGAGGTTAAAGAGAGTCCCAAGTGATTCCACTATGTCTTGTTTTAGATTGTTTAGTAAGCAGCCTGGGATGTTATCTGGTCCCATAGAGGCCATGTCTTCAGCCTTGGAGAGCGCAGATATGACCTGCTATTTGGAGATACTAGCTGGAGGACTGGTGTCAGGTATGCTTTGGGGTATGACTAGTTAGGACAGGGGGTGAAGTTTGCACCAAATCTGTTAGCTAGTAGGTTGGCAATTTCTTCAGGTTCAGTACGAGAGGTACTGTCCGCTATAAGTTCAGCACATAGCTGAGTGTCCACTTTTAGATTTCAGCCATAGCTAAAGAATGCCTTATGATTATCCACAGCTAGGGGTGCTAATTTAGCTTTGTAACTAGCTTTAGAGGACTTTACAAGATAATTAATTTGCTTGCTGTGGAGGGCATTCTTCTTCTGCTGAGTAAGTTTCCTTTTGTTCTTAGACATCAGTTTCTTCCTTTTTGTTATATAACCTATTTATACTTGAGGTCCACCAGGGTGGCCTGTTTCTTGGGAAAACCTGGTTTTGATCTGGTCAAGTACAGCAGAGTCTATACAGTTGTTTATGTGTTTATACAGGGCATTTGTGTACTCCTCTACATAAGGGTCACTACTGGCTGTGTTAGGAGGGGGTTTGAAACTTTTCACACCATCACTTAGTAGGCTGTAGTTTGCTTTGGAGAAAATGTTCACTTTTTATTTTGCTCCAGAGGAGTTATCAGGTTTGATTGTCACTTTAAATATGTCAAATTTATGGTCCGACCTTACCAGGGAGGGCAACATACAGGGGATAGTGCAGTGACCCCCCCCCCATGTTGGTGAGTACTAAGTCTTGGACATTTGAGCCCACTGTGGGGGTGCAGACTAGCTGTCAGTATTTGTACTGACAAAGTACAGGAAACTCAGAGCAAGCATGTTTGTGCTCTTGTATGTTGCCCAGTCAATGGAAGGGTAGTTGAAATTTCCCATGTCTAAAGTGTTTGTATAGTGAGTGACTATAGCAAGTCCAGATAGGTGGTGTGCTTCTCTTGGTTCATTGTGGGGGACCTGTAGCTAGCAATGATGTGGTAAAGTGCTTTACCTACAGTTAGTTGGACCTGGAGTAGCTCAAGAGAGTCATATTGTTCAACCAGTCATGAGGTGTATTTGGCTTTAATGAAGAAGGATACACCTCTAACTTTGGTTCTTTCACACTCATTTTGGGATCTGAATATGTGGAAGGCATTGTAGCCTTGCATGGCCAGGGTGCACTCTGTGGCCTTGAACCATGTCTCATTGACTGCACAGACATCATCATCTTTCAAGGTGAGAAGTGCTTCCAGTGAGTGCAGTTTGCTGTTTAGGTTCCTAACATTAAGCAGCATAACCGTGAGTTTGTTTCGAGTGGATTTTTTTTCACATTGGAAATTTTTTTTTTGTTTTGACATGGTCTAAAAAAGGCACTATGGGGGAGGCAAGCACCTTTGCCAGTATCAGGAAGCCTAGAGAACAGGTAAATACCATCTTTAGTAAAAGTAGCGTGGTCTGTCAACCATGTCTTCCCAGGCTGACAAATACTGGATCCCCTTGGATTGACACCAGAAGCTAAGACAATTGTTGAAGTCAATAATTGTTTTGTCTATACTGTGGCATTATCCTGGGTGTAGGTAGAATGCTGCTTAAGGCTAGGAACATACCTGCCTGGGACATATAATCCAAGAGTTCGGTCATGTCTCTCTTCACATGGTCCAGACAGGTACATCTCAAATCATTCACCTCAACACGTACTATGACAGAGTTATAACAGTAATTATTAATGAGTGACTTTAGTGCGTGTGTGATTTGATGGATCCTGGCATCTGACAGACAGCTGACCGTGACCTTCTCGTTGTCCAGCCTAGTGACAGGGACATCTGTGTGTCTCACTATGGAGTCAGCTATAACCAGGACATTTGGTTTTGAGATGTTTTGCCTTATGGGCTTATCTGCTGAGACACTGGTGTGTGTGCTGTTATGTGTAGTGGATTCTACTTGCTTTGCAGTGCGTGCAAGTGGTTTGCGCTTGGGAGGTCTCTGATCTTTTGGTCGGCTTCTATCGAGCACCTGCACGTACATGGATTTCATAGGTTCAACTGTTGCTGTATGCCATTCCTTGGGTACATATCCTGTAGTAAGTCTGAGACTGAACAGTGACTTTATGTGAGGGTTCAGTTCTTCTTGGAGTTCGTGTAAGACGCAGCCCGGGACACCGTCCGGTCCCACTGATGCTGTGTTTTTTGCTTTGGAGAAGGCAGCTCTCACCTGTGCATCTGTGATGTCAGGGAGGCTACACTCTGTTGGGATAGACATTTGCTCTTTTGGGGGGGAAGGGGGGGGGGAGTTTGCACTGAACCTGTCTGCCAGGATGTTGGCAATGTCTGTGGGTTCAGTGTATTTTTTGTCATTTTGAACTAACTGAGAGCATATCTGGGAGTTGCCACCCAGGTTCCTGATATAACTAAAGAAGGCCTTGTGATTATCTTTAGCATCTTGTTCAATTTTTCTTTTGAAGCTGGCCTTAGATGATTTTATGAGGGATCGTAGTTTCTTGCTAGTACTGATCAGAGATGCCTTCCCTTTTTGGGATTTTGCTCTATCATGTAGTAGCTTCCTCCTTCTGTTGTATAGTTTATTTATGGCTGGGGTCCACCAGACAGGTCTCCTGCCTTTGGAGGAATGAGTCTTGGTTTGATTTGGGATAGCACGATCCATGCATTCCTGTAGGTGTCCATAGAAAGCGTTTGTAAAGGATTCTGCGGTTTGGGCCATATTTTCCATTGGCCCGGGGGCTTTGAAGGATTCCACCTCGGTTTTGAGAAGTGTGAAGTTTGCTTTTAAGAAGTTCTTCACCGTGGTTTTCTTGGCTGGGGGTGGGGATGGGATATGGATGTCCAGTGAGATTAATTTATGGTCAGATCTTACCAATGAGGGGTATACCTCTAGTATGGAACATAGAGTCCCCATGTTGGTGATGATCAGGTCCAATATGTTTTCCCCTCTTGTGGGAGTGGTGACCAGTTGTTCCATAGCATTTGAGTTTATACATTCTAGGAACCATTGGGCGAGGGTGTTGGGGCTTGAGTAGTGCTCCCAGTCTATGTTTGGGTAGTTGAAGTCACCCAATATAATGGTGTTTGGAGAGACCTTCATATTATCCAGTGTTCTCAGGAAAGCCGAGTGGGGTTCCTGAGTTTGGGAGGGTGGTCTGTAGCAGGCTACAAACTGAAAGGCAGTTTTGCCCACTGTTAGTTGCACATGGATGGTCTCTGATGCTTCATGCAGTGCCACTAACCTGGAGGTGTGGGTATCTTTGATGACTATGGATACTCCCCCTACTTTTGTGGTTCAGCCCGAGTTTTGGGGCCGAAAAGCATGGTATGAGGTATAACCTGGTAGTGCTGGGGTGCTCTCGGGAGACTTGAACCAGGTTTCTGTTACTGCACAGATATCGATATTCTCCATACTGAGGAGAGCCTCGAGTGCATGCATCTTGAGGTTTAGACTTCTGGCATTGAGCAGCATTACCCTTAGTTTCATTTTCTTTGTGTTGTCTATGGAGGTGGGTTTGTCTTTTGAGCCTTGCCTAAAAAAGGCACTATGGGGGTGGCAAGAGCCTTAGCCAGTATTCGAAAGCCCAGGGGTGGCAGGTGCAAGCCGTCCCTAGCGAAGCAACGTGGCTTGTCGAGCATGTCATCTCAGGCTGACAGACACTGGATCCCTTTTGAATGACACCAATACTTTAGTCAATTGTTAAAATTGATCATTTTGTCTTTATACTGTGGCATCATTCTTGGTGAGGGTAAGATGCTACTCAAGGTCAGGGTCATACCAGTGTGTTGTGACCTTGTTTTGTGTGACAGGTGATGTGTGTGCTAACAACCTGTTTGATGTCTGGTTTGTTGTTACATGAGAGAACGGATTCCAAATTCATAGTATAATTATATCTCTCACATATTGTATTTGTTTGTTTTAGCAGTAAGTGGTTGTCAGTATACATGAGGCAAATACTACATTGCCTCAGAAAAGTCCATGTCAATCAGGCTGGCCAGAGAAATGGTTGAAAACCGATTGTCCAGTATGGCAGGTTTTTACCATAACTACTGCTGAGGAGTGGGCTAGTGTGACCAGACTTTAATCTAGGATTAAAAAAGGGCTTAATATATTGAAGGTTAGGGTGATATAGCAACACTGCTCAGTGCTGAACTGAATTTCCCATAATGCAGCAAGGAAGCTTGGGAGGGTTCACTAGCTGATGTTTAGCAGAAAATTGTCTTTCAAGGTGTTTGCATCTACACAGGGCACCTCTGAACCCCACTGCATGGTGCCCAGCTACATGCAAATATGAGGCTTAAATACAGGCACAATTAAAACACTTTTAAGATAAACTACCAAATTGGAAAGTACACAATGAACTTTCCTCCAGTAATCTCTAACTCAGATGAGGCTCAGACTACACACTTCTGCCACAAGGGTGCAGACAGGGCCCTCAATGTAAAATGGCTGGAATAGTCCTCAAGTGTAACTATACAGTCTAGATTCAACAGATGTGAATCTAGTTTATGCTATGTATTAGCTACTTAAAGCAATAGAACAGCTTTTACAAAGTGCAGAAAATGCAGTAAAAATCAGCAAAATGATAAAATACAGTCAACAAAGTGCAAAAAAAAAAAAAAAAAAAAACACTCAAAAAGTACTTATTGTTTTGATTTTAGCAGTGGATGCTTTGGATTTCATCAGAATCTCTCAAGACCCCTGGCAAAAGTTATAATCTCCTGAAATATAAGGTATTACAGTTTCCCATGCAAGTGTAAGAAGGGGCATAAGATTCATATATTCCTGCTAGGCTAACTGCCCTTTGGCCATTCTAATCCTAGCCAATTACCTCATGTGAGAATTGAACCCTACACCTTTTGTCTGTAAGGTAAATACCTTAACCATTATGCCAACCTGTTGTTATAACCATCCATTTTCCTTCCCCTTTAATATCTATAAACAATGCCCTACTAACACCAAATACATAAAGGAACAAAATTTACAGAAGTGGGGTTATTTTAATTAAAAATACCCAACACTGACCATTCCTCAATACCAGAGTGTAAATGGGCACCAAACCTAGCATTTTCAAGGACATTAACTTTCTGACACTTGTAGCATAATGACATTGCAGTTTATACTGTGTAGTTATTCCACTACAGCCCTTCTTCGTAATGCATTCCTTATACATTTAACAATCAAGCTTAATATATCTTTTGTGCTTAGCATTTCTCTTCCATGTAACTCTTTTACCTAAAGAGATACGAACTTAGACCCACTTTTCTTTCATTCGTTTGCCTTTTTCTAGAATCCTTCTATAATACTTAAAATATGTTTGCCATCTCAGTTTCAAATGTAGTTTCTAAGAAATTAATTTACTGATTCTCTAACCCTTCTTCTTGCAGTTGTTCAGTATTTACATCCTCTGAAACTGTTTACACAATGACTGTCTCTGCAACCTCCTTTTGTGAGTGCTTAATAGCGCTCTCCTCCTAAGTCAAGCAGGGATGAAAACCCTGGTGTAAATTTTGTCACCCCATCCAATCATTAAGAGTAGTCTTAAAGGCAGACCCAGTTGGCTGAGAATATGTTGAGTTAGGAACCTATCCTTTCAGCAAGTCTTATTTCTTGGTGAAGATTTTATGTCACGAGGGTGGGTGTTTGTACAGTCACTGCTTTTGTTTTGAAACAGGTAGTCAAATAAGGCTGGGTCTTTCGTGGCTTGAAAACTGAGATGTAGGTCACCAGGGAACAGTTATTACACTACTGAGTATAAAGGGAGTTTTGTTAATCTATTGGGATAATTAAGGTATTTAAGGCCTTTAATTTTTCCTGGTTAAAAATCTCTGTAGTCCTTCTAGTTGAGTGATATGCTTTGAATTTGTACTTGCCAAAGAAGGCACTCTATTCAATGATGGATCTGAGGGAATCGAATAGCTTTATGATGACTTCCTTGGATCTTGAAGATGTTCCCTTGCAAAAAGAAGAACCACCCAACTACAGAATTATTCACAAAAGTATCCAGTTTTTTTACCACATCTGTCTGAAGAGGACTACTATTTACAACATATGAGAAAGGAATAACTTTTTTTGCTGAACACTACTATGCTGCACACTTTTCCATTTAACTTCAGACAGTTTTGCATACGATAGGTATGTGCACACACCAAATCTTGCTGAAGCTACTTAGTATCAGTGAAAGAGTAGATAAGATCACCCATTTTGCAGTCACCAGCAAGCTTGGTCAATTGTGCTTCTAAGTTATTGTCCTGAAAGACTGCAAAAGGAATGCTGAAGACAGGAGGGCCCAGCTCTTAACTCTGTGGTACTCCCCCATTACAATGTTTAGTTCAGAGAAGGTACCAAAAACTTTCTCAACAAGGTTTCTGCTGGACAGCCAATCTACAAGCCAAAGGGCAATGTAAGGGTGCACATTAATTTTATCTAATTTTTCAATAATACTAGCATGGGACATATAGTAAAAAGCCTTGTCCAGGTTGTGATAAGCAGCACATACTGAGTGATCACTGTCAACAGCCTCTAACATTTTCAAAGAAACTTACTAGGTTCGAGAGACAGAACCTGCTCCTCACAAAACTGTACAAATTAAGACCTATATCAGTTAAGCAGCTTATGTCTACATTAATGAGTAACAAGGTATATTGGGTTAGGGAAGAAGTTGTTTTTTTAATTAACTAGTTTATATAGGAGTGCCAAAATATTGCAGTGGAAAATGGGTATAAAGCCTTTGCAGGGGATACGGGCTGAGATATTCATAAGGGTGTCTGTTAAATGTCATTATATTTGGTTTGTGAATGTTTGGTATTGTCTATAAGTAACAGAGATGTTTTTATTGATAACCGGGTGTTCCGTCTATATTATTTTACACTGATAATATATTGCTGTACGCTAAGAATGTTGAACAGTCTTACTTTTTGATGGTTAAAATATTTTATAATTTAAAGATTGTTGGTTGAAGGTTAATTCAAAAGAAAGCAAGGGTGTTCATTTTGATGGGCACCTGGATGGAATTTAGTTTATTAAGCAAAAATCTGACTTGTTAGGTAGAAAGTTTGCAAATTTAGAGGTAGTAAAAGAACAATAGGAGGGAATTTCTGAACAGTGCAAGTTATTGTTTCTTTACGGAAGCTAGTCATTTATTTTGAGAAAAAAAACATTTATTGAAAACTCGTGTGATAAGGTTAGGTACTTATTTGGCAAGTATTTTTCTGATGCCAAAATAGTTAACAACTAAGCTGACTATTTTTTTCTTGAGAATATTGTGCAAGTGATTAAACCCAATCAATCAAACTGTCTTAAGTTAAGAACCGGCAATGATGCAATCAGCAATCTTACACTTGGCTACCTATTGAAATGTCAGCACTCTGTATTTAGAAAATCATGAAAAAAAATCGCTCTTCTCCTTAAAACCTCTTTTTGCAGGGAGGGTGTCTCTGAACTTATACATACCAACTTTGAGACTGCCATACCTCGGAAAACATTGAATTTTCAGAGAAATGTCATCTCAGACTTTGTATATAGAAGTCTGTTCTCTCAGCCGTTAGAGAAGCTGTATAAGGCAGGAATCAGACAAATTATGAAATTAGTGAAACATTTTTCCTTCTTAATAGATTAGGACATCAACAACTATTAATAAAGGAACATACTAAAACACAAAATGTCAGAAAAGAATTGCATATGTGCAGAAGTATGCATGTTTAAGACTGTCCCAAGGTGAAACAGTTTTGGGAAATACTTTCATGTTTCCCTTTTCAAAAATATCAGCATGTCATTGTTTTCTTAATTAGATTTAAGTTTTCCTTATTATGAATTATAGGCAAGTCTCTGTTAGCTGACTGTGAAATATTATATGCGCTATGGAGTGTGTGGGTTGCACATTCCCATTTTGTACTGTATAGTAAGAAATTGCAATTTACAGCTATGCCCAATGACATTCATACTGTTTACATTTACAAGTTTTACCTTGTAGGAATTTCTTCGTTTTTGCTTTTTTTTTTTTTGGAATAACCTGTTAAATCATATACTCTTTTTTCTGGTACCCAGTTTGAAAGAAGGAGAGGAAAAAAGCTTGCCAATAAGGGGATTCATAGCAGTAAAAGTGCAGTTGCTGCAGAAGCCAAAACATGGATGCAGTCACAGTGCATAGCAAACTGGCTCATGGACTGATTCCAGAAATTAAGACTAAGGACGTACACTCCTCAAAAAGGCTTCTTACCAGTGGTGTCCCTAAAGCTCAGCACTACGGCAGCTCATATCTGGTATTACTTCCCTGACATCAAAGCTAATATCAAAGGCCTTTGGTTGACAAAGTTTGTTGATGACTGCAAACTTGCAGCCATCATGAACTCCTGTGGGACTTCTACAAGGACTAACACACTCAAACATATGTTGTCACAAACCTGGTCTCAAATTAAATGCCAAAAAATAGTGTAGTACTATATCCTTTGGCAAACAGGATCATCTTTCCTCCTATAACATTAATACTGGCGACTCCATCAAAACATACAGTTGCCTGAGACTTGGGCTTGTGTTGTTGATAACTGACTTACTTTCTGATGTCACTCCAGAGGGATCCAATAGCTGTTAGCATAGGAGAACATGGTCAACAGACCATGCTGCTTTGCCAAAGATAGGCAGCAGCTAATGGATGTTGGATAAAACTTTATCCACCTTCTTGGAGCCATTTTTAGGCAATGCCAAAAAGACAAAACTACCAATATAATGAAAAATTCTCCAAGCAACCTTAAGGTGTTACTACTCACTGATAGGTGCCATAACAAAACACTCCACACCCTACAAGCACTCCCCACTCTGGAGACTGTAAACTTATTTGTTGTGACCAAGACCTGCTTGGTTTTAAAGCCATAGAAAGTACTCCAGTAGTGCAAAGCTACACAGCCTTCCACATATTTACAGAGCAGATCTGGGCCAAAGGTGAAAGTGGCTTGATCTATGCTAGCAACAAACATACTTCCAAGTTGGTTAAGCAGGATAATCCCATGGAGCTCATTCATGTGCAAGTCACCATAGATAAGGTTCTCATCATATCATGACTAACTACAGGTCACCATGTATGCTCATACAGTCTCATGACTCTTATCTAAACCTACTAGAGGTGCTCACCATCCAACCAAACACCCTATTCATGGCTGACTTTAACTACCCCTTTACAAACTGAGAAAGTTTCACTGCTTCAAACTCACACGCACATTACTTCCTGGGCTTTATTAACACAAACACCACGGAAAAGAGTGCAAGTTCCAACCAGAGGATCAAACATACTGGATCTGGTACCCAACAACATAGAAGAGAGTTATACCCCCCCCCCCCATGTCAAATCTTCACTTGTGAGGTCAGATCACAAAGCTCCATCCTTTGAAGGAAAAATCAACATGGAAAACCCAGCTAAACCAAGAACAGTTAGGAACTATTTTCAATGGCGGTTTATCAAAATTCAAAGCTTACCCTAACCCTGAGATCACAGCTATCTATGCAAACTTATTCACAGAGTCCCTATACAAATATGTGAATGGCTGCATAGAGGCTGCAGTGTCTGCCAGAAGTAAGCCAAAAAACATACCCCACTGGTGAAATACACACCTAAACAGGGTATGTAATAAAAAAAAAAAAACTCATGACCAAAATCAGGAAGAAATCTAATTAGGTCCAACAAGGCCAACAACACGATCAGGACAGCCTCACAGGCTAAGGACAATCACAAAGCCTTCTTCAGCTACATCTGGAACCTTAAAATTAACACACAGCAGTAGGTGAATGGTATCACCTTCACTAAACAGGGTGACATAGCAAATCTTAATGGCTGATAAATTCAACTCACACTTCATCTCCCACTTCCCTCTACCAGGTGAAATCCCCTCCAACATATTACCCCCCCCCAACTATTAGTAGGAAGCAGGTACTGGCAGCACCCACTAAAGCCAAGAACACCACTTCCAAAGAGCCCAACAACATCCCTAGTTGCTTCTTCAACAGTGTAAAACATGATCTATCAGGACCACTTAAGGAACTCTTCAACCATAGCCATGGAACAGGCTATGTTCCAAGTGAATGGGGGAACACAACAGTCTTTCCCCTTCACAAGGGCGGACCATCAACCAACCCAGGGAACTACAGAACCATCAGACTGATAAGCCTGACATGTAAAGCTGTGGATTATAATGGAAATAACAAACAAGGACATTGGCAACATGCAAGCACATGACCCATCCTAGTTTGGCTTTCTTAAGGGATGGTCATGGCTACTTAACCTGACAGACTTTGAAAGGGTCACAGAGACAATGAATAAAGATAAAACAATGCATACTGTGTATCTTTGATGTAGCCAAGGCATTCAATACAACAACCCACTCAGGCATTTTTAAGAAGCTCTCTGAGCTAGGCATAAATACCTGCATAACTCACCCGACTGCCGGCTGGATCACAGGCAGGACCTAAGAAGTCAAGAGTCGGTGAGGCCACCTCCATCAAGAGACCACTCATCAGTGCAGTATACCAGGTCTCGGTCCTGGCCCACTTCTGTTTGCTATCCACTTCTCAGAAGTCAAGGTTAATGTTCAAGGTCTCTGGCTCACCAAATTCACAGATGACTGTAAGTTGTGAGCTATTACAAATTCTCCCAAGATATCATCTTGCAAGACGGTTTAACACAAATGACTAGTGTCAAAGCCATGGCCTAACACCCAGTGACAAAAAAATGCATTACAATGCCCTTTGTGAAACTATCAACCCAAGTTAATTAGTCCATCAATAAAACATCCCAAAGAGTCAACCCAGTAGTAAGAGATCTATGAACATACGCAGACAATATTCTGGCATTTGACCAACATGTAGCTAAGATAGAAAAAAATGAATTCTATGTCACCCAACTTATAGGTAAGTGTATGGTATTTGGGTCCAAGCAAGTTATAGTACCACTCTACTCAGGTCTTATCAGACATGTCATTAAGTACAATGCCCCCTTCGGCATGCATCTAACCAGACACTTGCAATAGCCGGAATGCTCCCAAAGGTTTCTCACCTGGAGAATTCAGGGCATGAATACCCCCGTCCTACACTGATACCTAATCTCTGTATTCAGTCTCCTACAGGCTGCTGAGAGGGGATCTTTGCCTGGCTTACAGGGCTTCCACAGACCTAGCCCTGATGGATTTGTTGCACATGCGGAAAACAAACAGCACTAGAAACACTAGATCTAAGGATCTGAAATTTGCTTGTGACATAAACAGAACATGCTGGAGAGGATAGAGGCCATAAATAAGAAAAGTATTATCCTAACACCCCCCTTACAACTCTTTAGTTACCTCCCTATGAACAAGTACCCCCTCACTTTTTGACACCCAGGATACTTGGGACCCAAATGACTCAGTGCATGTAGTTAGGCTTCCAAGAGCCCTAGTGGTCATTAGCCTAGTAACAACCTAGAAATCTATTAAGCTATAAACTCTCCTATGACCACCATTAAGCCAAGGTTGTTAGCAGAGCCATATATTTTGCCCAGCTGATTACAAAGGCTATTTAATCCAGGTCCAAGAATATAATTATACCTCTCTTCTCCTCCCTTATTAGACTAGTAATTGAATGCAATGCTCTGTGGCATGCACATGCCCAAACGTATGATCCAGTGTGAAGGACCCAACATTTAATTACAAGTAAAATGAAAGGCCCAAGTTCCATTACTTATGATGAATGCATTAAAGCTCTACCTCTCCTCTCTGTCTTGTAAAAACTCACTAGTCATGATCTCTGCTTGGCTTACAGGGCCTCAAATGACCCTGTCCTGGGTGATCTCCTCCAAACTTGAAAAACCAGCAACACCATAAACACCTGTACTAAACACCTTAACCTTCATCACAATATAAACTGAATCTGCTCATTTGACAGATATTTCACTCAAAGAATTCTCTTCTAGGATAATCTCTCCCATCATTTTAAACAAAGTAGTTCCTTCAACCTCTTCAAGCACAGCCCTGATGAATGGATAAGTAACCACAAATACAACTCTGGTCTCACCCTCAAACCCTCAACAAAAGGTATAGTAAGAGGGAGAAATTGCAGTGACCCTCTTCCTAGTAACAACTTATGAATGAATAAACCTAACTATTAGAATATAATAAAAAATGCCTTTGTACATTTCAGTAAGAAGAAAATTACCTAAAGTGTCAACCTCCTAACTTTTCAGTAAGATATGTGATATGCACAGCCATGTATGCCAACATTTTCAGTTGCTTTGATGACAGTAGTGATCCCCTACCCATCCCCACTAGAAAAGACCAACCACCCAAGTGAACTAACATGCTAAACAAAATACAGTAAAGAAAACAGAAAGCTTGTGCAGTTCTCTCTGCAGTTAAGCAATAAATTAATAAATTGAATAGGTGTTAGTTGCAGTTCTCTCTGCAGTTAAGCAATAAATTAATAAATTGAATAGGTGTTAGTTGATGCAGCAGGATGAAGAATCAACAGCTAATCAGAACTGCTGTTGTCACTTTAAAATTCATCTTCATCACTGATAATTCTATTCATAGTGACAATTTAACAGATCATACTTAAGCAGAAGGAGATACTGGTGGGCCAAGAAGGGGTATTTTATTAGACCTACTGCGAGTTCTGAAAATCTAATAACCCTACTGTGCACCAGTTTAGTTACCACTAAAATTAGACAAAAGTTAACTACAGTAGGAACAGGACAAACACAAGCTTTGAGGATGTAACAGATGATCTTATGACATCCTGCCAAGTTCTGTCTGTTCCTGGCTGTAACTAGATGCCCCCTGACTGATGATCCCATCCCTCATGGAAACAGACTGTCCATCTTCCCTCACAGCATTACAAGAGTGGGAGGTGCCTGGGAAAACTGATTAACATTATGCCACTGAAAGGAAAAAAAAACAGGAACTACTGGAGTCACAGAAGCCATGTATGTCGCTTTGAAAATGCAATGACCATACCAGTAGGGTTGTACTGATAACACCAGTGTGCCATCACTTTTGAGGCAGCTGAGGGAGAGAAATTAGTATATTCCACAGCCTACCACCAACTCCCATGACCTGAGGAGGAATCAGCCATTTAGCTTGTTAATGCCATAAAGGAGGAAGCAACCAAGTCAATAGATTAGAAATGTGCCAAGGAAGCTGAAAAAAAAATATTATCCAGCAGATGCCAAGAAAGAAGGCAGTCTAGCTGCTGGCACAGCACATTAGGTGGAAGGCAAACCTGCTGTCAAAAAAAAACAGCCATCAAAAACCTTGCGGACGTCATAGCTGAAGATGTGTCACTACATAATGCAGAATATACACTGTGGTACAATAGAGGGTGGCAGCTACAGGTTCTGAAAACATAGGGTGCCTGATATACAATCTAATATGTGTAAATTAGGCACATTCCGTATTACATAAACTGTGTACTGGCATCTGTACAATATCCATGGGCGTACAGGCAAGAAGGACAACAACAGTTATGGCCCACTGGTCTACTGCCCTGTGTCTGCAAAGTGCCAGTCCAGATATAACTGCCTCCATCGTGAGCTCACTGGCATTATACATGGGCTTTAGATTACCCTGGCATTTTGGTACACACTAAAGAGAGCATACAATACTCTCCATGTTACCCTGAAGCCAATCCACATGGGTGCCATCTCCATCTCCGACAAATCTTTAATACAGCAGTTGGACCTCTGACTATAATGTGTTAGCATTCCTAGTTTCCAAATGGAAATGAGAGAGGTAATGGCACTGGCATTTCTGTCACAGGGGACATCCTTAGTGTACGTAATCAGTTGCAGGAACATTACACATGGGAAGTTATACAACTGCAAGGAACAGTTTAATGAAACTGGTGCCAGAGCCATGGCATCAAGCTAAATGCCAAAAAGTGTGTAGTCATCCCCTTTGGCAAAAACAAAGTGCCCACAAATTACCACATAGGTGGTAATCCATTAAGTACAGAAGAACTAATTAGGGACCTGGGGACCCAAGTTGATAGCAATCTCTCATTTGACAACCACGTGGCCAAAGTGGTTAGAAAAACATTTTATATAGCCCACCTAATCATGAAGGGATTCACATCTAGATCAGGGGAGGTCATCGTGCCTCTTTACACATCCCTCATCAGGCCCATAATTGAGTACAATGCCCCTTTTGGGATGTACCTTACCAGACACCTGCAGCAACTGGAAAGATCCCAAAAGTACCTCACCAAGAGGATCAAAGGGCTCAAACAGATGCCATATGCTGCCCGGTTAAAGAAACTCCAGCTCTACTCAGTGGCATACTGCCTGTTCAGAGGCGATCTGTGCCTGACGTATAAAGCCATGTCCAACCCGGAATTAATGGACATGCTGCACCTCAGAAAATCCAAATCCCATTGAGCTACACGCTTGAGAGACTTGAACCTCAGCACTGAAATAAATAGGACATGCTGGAGGGACAGATTCATAACCCAGAGGCTCCCTTCACTCTGGAATAAAATCCCAGTCCAGGTTAGGCAGAGTCCCTCATTGACTCCCTTCAAGAGGAATCTTGATGAGTGGATGGGAGATAGTAGGTTTACCCCGGGTTTCACTTCTGTGTCACTGTTAGACAGAGGCACAGTATACTAACCTCGAAAAAGGGCATAGCAAAATAAATTTAAAATGGGTGGCGAAAGCCAAACACATTCTGGCTAGGCTTATAAATGCCCTAGGGCAGATAGCCTAGTATGAACCTATGAACCTATAACTATTATCAGTGGGTGGTCATGACACTACAACAAACACATACTGTGCACCTAGCAGATATTTCTGTCATTCCAACCAAGCTTTCAGTCTGCTGAGGCACAAGCAGCCAACTCACTCCTCTACACTCAAAATTCTGTGAATGGGTGCCACAAAGGGCTCTACACAAGTTGAGAGGCGTAAGGAAGCTGTTTTGCATAGTTTACCCCACCCATAAACATCACTGCTTTGCCCAGTGACATGATGTCTCATGATGACCCACATCAGATGCTGGTACAAAGAGCACTGGATACCATACTTGACTTTCTCAGGGCTATTGTACACCATCTCAGGATGTGCAAGCCCAACCTCTTACTTGTATATCTCCCCAGTGCCTGTTATCTACTGTCAGATATCCCTGTCCTGCTTACCCTTGTCTTTCCACTGATTTCTCATTGATGGCTGCCATCTGGTGATATTGTATGCTTATGCCTGCTGCCCATGATCTCCACCACTACAGGGTCTGCCACTGGTCCGATACACTAATTGTACTCTACTGGGACCCTACTTTTGGATGCCTGTGTACTGGCTGTAACACAGACGTGGACTTCTGTCTGCACTCGGCCAAATAGTCTACTAATAACACCCACCTCTGCTTCACATCCTACATTCTTCTTCTGTGTGTTAATTACTATTACTGGCCACTGCTATCAACCCATGGGTTGTGCAGCCTATGTGGTCCTATGTATGATTAGAGAATACGGACCTCTTCTAGACAATGAAGTACCTTGCTGCCAACTGTATCCTACTCTTGAATGCTGCACCTCAATTGTTGGGGTGTCTCATTTGCGAAGTTAATATATGGTGTAATACACCTTTCTTTATGACTACGGCTTTGTGGGCTATCTTCATTTATCCCATTCCAACCTTGGCTGGCTTCATGTGGTGGTGGTGTTGATTCTTCCTACTGCCCCCCTGCCATGGTGCACAGTGAATCTCCAAGATGGCTTCATGGGCATCTCCTGACATGGATTGTTTCTGTGCTTGCTATAGAATACCTTACAGGACTTCATTACACTGGCGTGTGGATGATGCTGCATAACAATTGCTCTTGTCACAGCCTTCTTGTTTAAGGAATATGTGACTCTGGGAAAACCCTGTTGCTCTCTGACTGCCAGTGCTTAATATACATTAATTTGTTGTTGTGTCTTCATTACAGATTTTTAACTGCCACCCTTATTCTTTTGCCTGATATTTGTTATGGGGACATTTGGGTTTTGTGTTGAAGTTCTACCTAATGTGGATTATTATTCTGATGTATCTATTGTGGATATCTGCCACCCTTCTTTTTTTGTCTGATCTGTGCTATGGTTACATTTACTTCTTGCTGCTTTTCTGTGTCTCGTTTGTCCATGAATGCTGGGAACATTACACTGCACCCTAGGCTTTCACTCCTAACACTGTTCATTATACCTTGTGTGATTTGATACTGTGACACCCTTCTTTACATTGCCCAAATTAGGCTGCTACTACATATGTGGTTTTGTATTTGTAACACGTTTTATATTTGTTACTCTCTACGTGTGCTTAAAATCTGCAGGCTGACTTTTTTTTCCAGCAACTTGCACCTTCCCAAATTAAAATAAACATGTGGGTTAATGTACACCTTCTACTTCAGTATTTTTTCATAGGTCACACATGGCAGACCATTTCTTTCTGCAATTCTGGGCATTTCTCCTGCCTCTGTTCATTTGTTAACTAGTTCCCCTATGCTGTACAACACAGTACACTGTAACATTCATCTACCACTCACTCACTGACCTGCTTCTACAGCATGTTACATTTTATGTAAGCATTTACTTAATTCTGTTATGAAGACAATGTTGAGTGCAATTTATTAATTAGAATACTACCATCTCTTTTAATACTGCTGCTGTTACAGATTACATTTACCCCACTCCCGACCTTCTTTTTCAATGCTACTTACTGCACATGCCTTAACACGATTAATTCTAATATGGCTGGATCTTCTCATCCTGCGACCCCTCCTGATTCCACTAGTCATTCATAGGTAGATACTAGGCTATTGGCCCTAGGGCCTATACAAGCCTAGCCAAACGGTACCCTGGCTTTTGCCAACCAAGAAAATTATTTTCCTGCACCCCTGTCAAGCAGAGCCACAGAAGTGATCCTCGGGGTGAATTTCCTATCTCCCATCCAGTCATCAAGATTTTTCTTGAAGAGTGCTAATGAGGAGCTTTGTTTGATATAAACAGGTAGTTTATTCCAGAGTATGGGAAGTCTCTGGGACAGGAATCTATCCCTCCAGCATGTTCTGTTTATTGTGGTGACAACGTTTAGGTCCCTAGAGCGTGTAGCTCGGAGGGATTGGGATTTCTTTATGTGGAGCATGTCCAACAGCTCTAGGTTTGACATAGCTTTGTATGTTAGGCAGAGATCACCTCTTGAGTAGGCGATATGCGACAGAGTAACGCTGGAGTTTTCTGAGACGGTCTGCATATGGCATCTGTTTGAGGCCAGTAATCCTCTTTGTGAGGCATTTCTGTGGCCTTTCCAGTTGTTGTAGATGTCTTGTGGGGTACATACCAAAAGGTGCGTTGCACTCTATAATGGGTCTAATGAGTGATGAGTAGAGGGGAACAATGACCTCTTTTTTCCTGGATGAGAAACCTTTTGTGATGAGGTGTGCCACGTGGAAGGATTTCCTGACTACTGTGGCGATGTGATTATCAAAGAAGAGACTACTGTCCACCTGTGTCCCAAGGTCTCTTATCACACATTCGGTGTTAAGTAGACTACTGCCTATGTGGTAGTTCATAGGTACAGAGTCTTTACCAAAAGGGATGACAATCCACTTTTTGGCATTGAGCTTGAGGCCATTGCTTTGACACCAGGCCCTTTTGTAGGATGTCCACATTGTTAGGAGTTTTGATTATGGCTCCTAGTTTGCAGTCATCTGCGAACTTCGTTAGGCAAAGACCTTCTGTGTTAGCCTGTACTTCAGAAAAGTATATACCAAACAGGAGAGGACCCAGGACTGAACTCTGTGGTGCTCCACTTGTCACTGGTCTGAAGTTGGATTTAGAGTCTGCTACTTTCACAGAGTGGGTTCTGTCAGTGAGCCAGTTGGCAAACCATCTTGTGACATAGGAGATTTATACCTAGCTTAGGGAGTTTGTCTATAATTCCAGAGTGGGGGATGGTGTTGAAAGCCTTGGCGAGATCCAGATAGGCTGTGTGAACCACCTTCCCCTCATCTACGGGCTTTGGTGACCTCTTCAAAGAAGTCTATCAGGTTTAGTAGACATGATCTGCCTTTTACAAACCTGAACTGGGTAGGGTCCAGAGTTTGGAGAGTACCAATGTCATTGTTTAAAAGTTCCATGATGATACGCTCCATAGCCTTGCAGACCAGGCTCATCAGGCTAATGGGGGGGGGGTAGCTCCCGGGGTCCGTGGTGGCTCCCCCTTTGTGGAGTGGAATAACCGTTGCTGTGCGCCATTCAGTGGGCACAAAGCCTGAGGTGAGGCTACGATTGAACATGGTACTTAGGTGGGGTGCCAGTTCGTTCTGTAGTTCATGTAGAACACAGCCTGGGATGTTGTCAGGTCCCATGGATGCTGTGTTTTTGGCTTTGGAGAGTGTGTTTTTTACCTGTGCAGCCATGATTACAGGTATTTTGCATTCTTCCAGTATAGAGATGGGCCCTGTAGGGGATGACAGAGGGGTAAAGTTAGCACTGAACCTATCTGCCAGGATGTTGGCAATATCAGTTGGTTCTGTATATTTAGTGCCATTGTGATGTAACTCAGAGCATATCTGAGTGTTCCCATTGAGATTTTTGACATAGCCATAGAATGCTTTGTGGATGTCTTTAGAATCAGTGGTGATTTTGTTTTCGTAACTAGCTTTGAAGGATTTTATGAGAGATCTCAGCTTCTAACTGAGGCTGACCACAGTGTTCCTCCAATCATGGGCTTTTACTCTTTTTTGCAACAGTTTCTTTCTTCTGTTGTAGAGTTTGTTTATAGCAGGGGACCACCAGATTGGCTTCCTTTTTTTGAAGGATAGCACTTTGGTTCTGTTAGGGATTGCATGATCCATGCACTAGTGTAAGTGCTTATAAAGTGCAATTGTGTAGGATTCAGCAGTTGTACCTCTATTCTCCATCAGCATGGATGTCGTGAAGTTTGCCACTTCTGTCTTAAGAAGCATGAAGTTGGCTTTGGAGAAATTTTTTACGGTGGTTTCCCTAATGGGGGGTGGGATGTGGATGTCTAGGATTCATGCACATCTTATCCTGTTGATGCTGCTAGGTTCATCTGACTTCTTTTATCGTACTGTGATTTACCTGACTCTATGAATACATCTCTTCCCACCACAGATTCATTTATTCACCCTAAGGATCTTCTCATTTATTGTTTCTGCTGTGGGACTGTGGAATTTGCTAGTATTTGAAGGTCTGTTTCTGTCTGTGGCCCTGGCTATTTAAATCAAACTAAATCTCTTATGCTTTATTAATGCTACCAATGGTCTTTAATCTGTTAACTTTGCGGGGCTCCTGACTCCTTTAACCCTGTTGTGGATATACCACTTTTAATCACTCCTTTCATTCTTTTAGATCCCTGTTCCTTAATTTTTCTCGCATCTCATCAGCACCCCATTAAGCGGTTATTTGTGGGATGGGGTTATCTGTTGCTGTTTTGTAGGACAGTTCTTATTCAGAGCATGAGCATTCAATTCTGCAGAATACATGTTTTCCAATGTTTTTTCTCTAACTACAAGAAACTGAGATGCTTTATCTGAAACACTTTAATATGGTAACGCGGAAACAAGTAAAACGGTGGGCTTTTACTTTGGTAAATGAAGTGTAGTGAAACTCAACCATCTGCAGTCATGCAAAACCTTATGTTTCTATAAAACATGTCCCGTTCGGAGCATCTGAAAAAAATAGCAACACTGTATCATGGCATTACTGGAAACATCAGTAAACTCAGGTACCACAAAATGCAAAGCGACAGAACAAATATAATTCCTGAATTTTGATACCGCTTACCTTTCCCTACTCTTTCTAGGAATTTAGCTCTGTTATTGGCAACATCTATGACGTCGCTACAAACAATTCAGGATTGAAATCACTAAATTCTGAAACGACAGATCGTTTAGGATAAACTAACAATAGCTAACAAGTGACTCTGAGAGTACTACTGATTTTGTTCCAAGGATGTAACCGGAAATTAATATTTTGCACTCAGATTTCATGCTGTTGCCCTCACGACCCACCCTGCTATTTAAACAGTGTACTCAACTCTCAAAATGATGCCCTCTATGCAGTTCAAAAAGGGACATTATTTTCAACTGTTGCCAGTTATAACCGTAGTTTAGACGTGCATTTATATATGGATAGCGTGCCTTGTATAGCATTGTACAGTGCACAATAGTTTGGTCAGCTCTAAACATTCACTGCTGTCTGGACTATAAAATATATTATGTATGCCAGATACTCATAAAAATGATCTCGCTTGGGTACAGCGAGTATAACTAGCTACACCCCTGCTTTGTTACCTATTTGCATTCAAGGTTTGACAGTTGTGCTCACCGAATCGCATCCAGTCCCGATCACTTAAAGAATCGATTTCGTTGCAAACTGTGTGCAGAACCGTGGATGGCAGATCATATATACACGCCGATCGACAGTTGTAGCGCGATTCCGTGCCAGACGTCTCCTCAGCCATATGTGCAGATTTGTGTTCTCACAGGAGTTATCAATACACTCAGGTGCTCTCTAACTCTCCAAACCTGCCTGCCCAAAACAACTGGAAACGTCGATTCGCCTGCCCTCTCTAAACTTTGTCTGACGTCAAAATAAGCAAACTGGAAAAATAATCTGACGCAAGGGGCGCTAGTTAAAACTGCGGAAATTTACTTCAAGGAAGGGAGTGCCAAACAAATGGTCTGGGTTAGGTGTTTGGATACTAATTACCACTTTATATGAAAGATCCGAGATTCGGTACTCTACAAAACAACCAAACACCCCTCTTCTCTCTTTCCTGTTTACGCACCATGTGGAATATTGGGCAATACGTATCTTTTCAGCGGTCTTGTTTCTGTAGTGTTTACGAGTTTTATGGGTTCAAGTTCCTTTTGTACTGTTGTTTGGGTTGCCACCTTTTCAAATGCCCAAAGACACTCAAAATTGGCCGTGTGTGTGCGTGCGTGCGTGTGTGCCTTCTGTGGAAGGGTTGGGCGCCGGGCTGGCAACTCGACACTGTATAACTCCACTGCCAATCATGAGCGGACGGGTGATCCGCTGTGTCGACCCCTAACCGGGAAAAGCCGAAAGAAGAAGATTCTGTTTCTTGTAACATTTAGGTGTTTCAGATGCAGAATAACTGCTTTATGCAACTATTACATAAAATATATTGGAAATAATTTTGCTCTAAAATTTCAGGACATTTGCCATTTTTGCAATTGTTTTGCAGGACACAACTGCCAAACGAAGGACAGGTGGTAACCCTAACTGTTGTCCGCTTGTATGATTTGGCAAATGCCCTTCCTGATGCAACCCTCCCCATTTATCCGGGCTTGGGACTGGCACAAAGAAATGCACTGGCCTGTGCATCCCCAGTGGCTGGGTGTGACAGAGCAGGATGCAGAGGACAGGAAGAAATGGAAACACATGATCCTCTGTGGCGACCCCTAAGGGGAGCAGCTGAAATGGGTTCAAGTTCCTAGCCCAAGCGCCTTACCCTCCTCGGAGGGTGTAGAACACCCACTTACACCTAGAGCCCATTGAGAGTGCCCAATCCACCTACTACATGTCTTTGGAATGTCGGAAGAAATCGGTACGCCTAGAGATAACCATGCATAGGCATACAGATTGTCTACAGAAGGCACCCCTTAGCCGAGAATCCAACCAAAGAACCTGTTGTTGTGAGGTGACAGCTCTAATAGCTACAACATTGTACTGCCCTAGACAAGAACTCTAGTCAGGTTAATGAACTGAAAGTGTTTTGTTACTAAAGCAATCTGGGAATCTGATATGAAACTTGTGGATTATAGGGTTAAGCTGTATTCAGCTCAGAGGTTTAACCTTGTACGTTTATCCTCTATCTAACTGTATTTGTGAGTTTATCCTCTATGTGCTTTTGACTCATAGTACAGTGGATTGAAGGTAGTTAGGTTTACTATCTACCCTTCCTTGTACAAAACAGTCCCAATTTAGGTAGCTGTACCTGCAGGGAAAAAGGGAGCAGCTGAGGAAATGGAAAATCCATCCATCCTCAACACTTTTCTCATTTTGCACATGGGATCAGGGTGTCACTTCTACAGTGACAATCATCTTAAGCCAGGTTTACACCACCAAGTGACTAGCTCTGCCACAGTAACCACACAAAGGAAACCAACGGCCTGTAAACTCCCAAAGGAAATCCAACAGCAAACTCAGCTGGAGTACACCCAAAGTAAGCAGCTATACAAGCAGATAAATCCAATAAGCGAAAAACTGAAAGATGAAAACTGGAAAACTGGAAAAACTCTGGCAAAACTGCTTTATTTAAGCCTTAAACATATAGCTTTTCGTCAGTCCACAGACTAACTTCTTCAGAAACAACGTATCCAAAAAAATAGGAATAGCCAATTATTTTGCTGAAATGTAAAATTCAGCCTTTTGCACTGGCTGTAGATACTGTGTTTCTGTAAAAATCCAAAGGTTTAACAAAAATGTCCCACTTTGGCCTTTGAAAATGTGGTAGCCTTAAAGGTAGTCTTCTTGGTATATTTTGTATAGAACCCCCCACCTGGTTTTGGTTGCAGTGAATCAGCATTGTTAACTGCCCCTGTTCTTGTAAGACAGTCCAGATTAGGGCATTTTTATCCACTATCAACTACACCTCAAATTCCTCATTTTGTGTCAGGACCAGTCTTAGGCTAATTGGAACTATTTGGCCCAATGGGGACTGCTCCTTCAGGATGCTCCACACTAGGCTATGATAAGGTCATTTCGCAGTGTGTGTCACAACAACAGAGTACAAGGCCTGAGAGAAGAACAACAAGATATGTTGGATTTGCATGTAATCCCCAAGTCCAATAGTTTACTAATGTTATAACATTTCTTATGACAAAATACAAGCTAATAACTAAACATATTGCTTTATTTTTAATATACAGTAATAGCATATATTATTGATACTAAGATCCAGCAACAAAAATCACTTGCAGATCACTAAAGCCAATAACTCTGCTGGTGAAGCACTATTCTCTTGCGCCATAGCTAAATTATGGAACTCACTCCCACCCACAATTACCTCTGTACCATCATGCACCCACTTCAAAACTTTACTAAAAGCGCACCTAAAACATGCTGGCTATGCCCTTGCAACTCCCACTCTAATATCATCCACCCCATCCAACCACTACCTTTCTTTCCACTCCACTAACTACCTTGATTATAGCAAGCTCAGATGCTCATAAGCCTAGTACTTATTATACAGCAGGAACTTCTCATTGTAACATTTGTTAATGTCTGTTATGTACTTCACAGATAAAGATTCTAGTTGTCTACTGATGTACTATGATGAATTCTTCATCTGTAAATATGTTGTAAGTAATTGCTATGTTAAATTGTTAATCGCTATGTAATCCAATGTAACTACTCTCTGTTTATTTTACTGTGGAGCTTTTCTCCCCGGGCCTCCGCTGAAAATGGACCTACGTCCAGTCGGACACTCCCGGTCAACAAATTTAAATAAATAAATAAATATACCTTATTTGAAATTGTCTTAAGTGCAGGAAGCCAGCAAGTGAGTGGGGTTGATTGTAGGTAGATGGTCAGCATGGGGGCTCAACAAAATTGTTCAAATTAGGCCCCAGCAATTGCTAAGGCTGGACCTGTTTTGCTTCACAAAAATTTCCTTGTTTTCTACACTGAAAACATTTTTCTCACATACTGAAAATCATTATAAATCATGGTACTGGTTTCCAGCAAAATATTATGTTAGTCTGTAATATAAGTATAAAAGAATAGATTTATTCATGCTATGAGTATTTAAAGCTGTTATCTCGTAGCATGTTAGACAAATGTTCTTATATATAAAGTTGTTCCACTGACAGCATAACAGACTCTGCTTGTTGGTGTTGGAGGTGTTTCCTGCTGTGCTCCTTTCTCTCCCCCATTCCCCTCCTGACATTACAGTTATAAGACCTGTTCTCCACCCAGAACTCCTCCTACTTTCCACCCCTCTAAAGACATACACATAAATATAGAAATAGCCTGGGCACATGAATACACACACAATTCCTAAACCATCAGTCTAAATTTAAGCACTTTAACTTTCTTTCCCCTTTGTATTTATTAACTAACTACAGTGATCACAACTTACACCATTTACCTCACTCAGCTATCTACTTCTACCCCTCCTATATTCATACCCCAGTGTTCTAGCTCCTCTTTCTCTGACATATCTTTCTTCTACAAAGCTACATATCATGATTCTCTTAAATATGAATGTATCCTTACTCTTCATGTTTTATTACTTTACAACTTACCATACATCACTCAATCTTATACACATTTCACCCACTATGTGCTCCACCTCTAACCATTCAAATCACCCCACTTCACCACTGATTGCTTCCACTATATATGAAGACTCACCCAATCTTTATTTTATATTCAAATTACTAAACCCTCACACCTACCACATCAAAATAAAACTAACTACTACAGTCAAATCAAAACAAGCTTACCAAACATATCCATTTTCTCTTTTTTACCACTCTGTGGATATGTTCAGCTCAATTTCCAGCCCCTCCTCCCGTCCTGACTCTCCAGTAGCCTCCAAAACACATCTAAAGCCACCCCCACTCAGCCCACCCATCTTCTTCCAAAACAAGGACCACACCACTATCACCAAAATGATCAAAACCCAATTTACCAATCTCAAGCTCTCCCAAACAGCTTAAATTAATTTCCTTAAATACTCATAGCATCTGTAATAAAATTTCAGAGCTCCATGCTTGGATCTCCAGTAAAACACCAAATATTCTTGCCTTAATTGACACATGGCTAAAACCCCATATATTTGACTCTGAAATATCACTCCTGGTTATAATATCATCAGGGCTGATAAAACTAAAAAAAAATGGCGGTAGAGTAGCTTTACTATACCCTATTTTGAAATCCTACTCTACAGTAAACTGATTTTCAAATTCCATAATGCTGAACTCCTCATCCCTCATCTTTTATTAAATAACCATAAGCAACTATGTATTATAGTACTCTATATTTCCCAGGTAATAAGGCTACAGCTCTAGAAAACACCCTAAATTGGATCTCACATACAATTTATAATGAAAAGATAATCCTGGGTGATGTTTATTTCAGTTAGCAAATTATCTCCTCAAAATATCCATCAACTAGCTTAAACCTATTTGGATTTTTTCAGCTCACCCCTCACACACATTATAACTATCCCAAAAACAGTGTCTTGATTCTCAACTGGATATTGGTGTCTGATTCCACTAAGTGTGTCTCCAGCGGCACCCTTTCTGATTCCCTTGGTGATTACTTCCCTGTATATGCTAATAGACTCAGTAACCATCATGTGAAACACCTACTTAGAACTTCCCATGACCTCACTAATTTTAACCCTGATACATTTAACAGAATTCTAAGCTCTTTTAACTCATCTATCCTGTAAAATATTCCACTCGATGAAGCTGTACAAAAATTTTATGACATTTTCCAGAAAACCTTCAATAGTCTGGCTCTGACTAGAACAAAAAGAATAAAGGATAACCATACCCCTTGGTTATCCACTCAAAGCAGGCACCTAATTTATGAAAGAGATAGGGCTTGGAAAAATGGTTAAATATAGATCTCCCCCCAAAATCTACAACACTTTAAAGAGCTACATAACTGTGCTAAAAGACAGATTATCACAGACAAGACAATCTACTTCAGTAATCCCTTTCTAAATCAGTCTTCCAACACTAAAAAAATCTGGTCTTCTATTAATAATGTAATCCACCCTGGAACATCTACCACTCCTAGTTCTGCCCCAAATATCACTCCCTGCAAAATAGCTGCTTGGTTTAGCACACATTTTATAGAAAGTAGTAAAACCATTACTGAAGGTTTCCCTCCCAACAATCCTTACATGCCCTCTCCTCATACAGCAAACACCCACTATTTCACCCTAAAACCTATCCCAACCAATTATATCAAATTGCTACTTCTTAGACTGAAACCCTGTTTTCCTTCAGTAGATAATCTCCCAGCAGAATAACTCAAGCTGGCTGTCAATTCCATAGCCTGTCCTATGTCTCTTCTAATTAATAGATCTATTTGCACGTTCCTTCGCTATAGAAAAAAATCTTCATCATCCCCCTTCATAAAGGAGGAGAGTCATCTGATATAACCAATTTCAGAACTATTACCATATTATCCCCTTTGTGAAACTTTCTGGAGACTTGTATTCACAAGCAACTTCTTCAACATATTTTTCAGGAAAAGCTGCTGACCCACCTCACAACATGGTTTTGCACCCACCCATAGCACTATGACAGCATTATTAACTATCACATATACTATTAACAAAGCCAGACACGCAGACAAACTTATTTCTTCTTGTAGTCCTAGATCTCTCTAAAGATTTCATGTAGTTTCTCACCAAAAGCTCCATTACCAACTGTTTTCTCCTGGGCTATCACAACTCATATTACTATGATTTAACAACTACTTAACTGATAGATACCAGTCTGTTAAATGGCTCTCCACTTTTCCTTCCTTCCTTCCTGTCAATACTGGTATGGCACACTGCCCCATTCTTGGCCCTCTACAATTTATATAAATCCTCTCAGCAAACTTCCCTCATACAATATGCTGATGATTTGACCCTAATGTACATTTCCAACAACATAGTACATCTTCAGAGAATTATTCAAGAAGCTTTTAACTCTGTTGAAAGTTGGGTACAGCATAATCACCTGCTACTAAAAAAAAAAAAAAGACTTTTTTTTTTTTGCATTAAATATGATGCATTTGGAGCTTTTCTTTCTGGGCCTGCACTGAATAAGAGCACCTGTCCCCAGATGGATTTTCCCAGTAAACAAATATCAATAAATAAATAAATTGTAGGTAATTATAATGAGGTCATTATACTGTGGATGAAAGTGCTTAACTGATTTATTAAAAGTGTGGTGTCTTTAGCTCTTCATGCTTCTTCCAGTTTTTTGTTTTTTAAATAGTAGGTGATTGCTATTAATGTTGGACTCGATAGCAATTTAGAAACAGCACCTTAATGATTTTATTTTATATTGTTACTTTGTCTGTTCATAGGCCAAACAAGGTAATGCTTATAAAAGACTACTTCACAAGTATGGCAGAACTGATTTGAATATAAAGATCATATGTGCCCACATATGTTATAGGTTGACCATTCTGCCTCATTCACTGAACATTAAAAGCCATTGCACAGGTCTAAAAATCATAGCAGAGGGTCCAAAGAAGGAGCACCTTTTTAAACAGAAAGTTTTAGATGCTAGAACCCATATAGTTAGCATCTGATAAGGAGCCTTTCCATATACTTATTTCAGTTATATAATAATGCGTAGCGTATACCCTTGGTGCAGCGGTAGCGTTGTTGCCTCACAGCAAGAGGTTCTCCCGTTCGATTCTCGGCTGGAGTGTGGGGAGTGCCTTCTGTGTGGAGTCTGCATGTCCTCCCCGTGGTTGGGTGGGCGTTTGAAAGACATGCATAAATGGGCATGCCTTCTTTGAAGGTTGGACGTCGAGCTGACACCTCGGTGTTCGTGAAAATCTACTGCCAATCATTAGCGGACCGGAGTTCCGCTGTGGTGACCCCTAACCGGGAAAAGTCGAAAGACAAACAACAACAACAACAATAATGCATATACCCTTGAAAAGGTGTAAATATATGATGAAAATAGGAACAAAATCAACAAATCTAGGAGGAACAAGGCAAAGTATGTGATAAAAATCATAGTGCTATGCCTAATTCATATTCAGAAACCACCCACACAATACAGGTATGATAGTGTTAAATGCACCACATCACTTCAACTATAAAGTGCTATGATGTATTTTTGAGCAACTGATATTTCAAAGTGCAACTATGTATGCATATATTTATATTACCCTTCAACTATACGCAGCGGGGCAAGTCCCCCTGCACCCCCTGCTACTTAAATATAACAGCTCCGAGACTGCACTTTAGTACACTAAGTGCAATCTCGGAGTTGATATATTTAAGTAGCATGGGGTTTGGGGGGTGCAGGGGTGCTTGCCCCCCTGCTTATACTTAGAGAAGAGTAATATGGTCTGTGTTTTATTTGTTTCTGTATGTACTTGTGCTGGAATATAGTAAGTGTTGGTATCCTGTGTGATTTCAGGGTTTTGAGTTTTCAGGATTTTGGTCTCAGGATTTTGGGCTTTCAGGATTCTGCAGCGCTCCTATATATATATATATATATATATATATATATATATATATATATGTATATACACACACACACAAAATGACTTTTTAAGATAAAGTAGCCTATTGCACTTTTGCAAATTAATCAGCTAGTTTCAACTGCTTGTAGACAAAATTTCAACATCATACCATCTCAACAAAGCCTTAAACAATAGAGGTGAGAGCCCCAAAATAGGGTCAGATCTTAAATATTGCTCTTAGAAGGCTGCTAGAATAACAGGATTAGTGTTAGCATGCATTTTTGGAATGATATGATGTCTGAAACTCAAATGCATGTCATTACATGTTATTATGTAGTGACTTCAGTCCTCAGTGATTTGCCAGAAAATCACAAATTTTATGAGGAACAGACCAAAAATATGAGACAAAAATCTGGACATTCTGCAAAAATCTGGACTGTTGAGAGGTACGAATGTATTTGCTTATCTTAGAATATTATATCGACTATATAAGAAAATTATTGTAGGAATTCAGTAGTATGTACTGCAGACAGTGCAGTTGTATATGAGGCAGTATTCACTATTCTAGATGCCATTTTTGCATGTAGAGAGCAACATAAGCACATGCATGTTATCTTCAAACAGACACGTGAGAAATATACTGAGTGGATAAGTCAGAGATTATTTCTGATATTTTTGAGTGGAGAAGAATGGGACTTATTGGAGGGGCATGGTAAAAGGGCAGGTTCATTCTGCTACTAGGTATGTTTTTATTGAGGTTAACAATTATAAGTGGGGTGAAAATGTTGTGCTCTTAGCTGGTATAGAGTTCCAAAGTTTAGTAGTACATACAGTGTATATGCAGTCACTGTTATGAATTTCAGATGTTTGAGTAAATGCAATTCAGTTCTCCATGGAGCGTGTACCAGATGCGAACAGTTTCTAATAATAATTATTAATTTTATTCAGCAATTATTTATTTTAGGCAATGTAAGAGTCTTTACTAAAAGTACTATCTGCTGAAAATGCCTATACTTGGACCACTTGGTATAATGTGCTTGATGCATTCAATTTGTTCACTAAAAGTGTGACACTATGTGGTTTTTGAACAGCTATATGTTATGCTACAAAAGAGATTCAGGTAGTACGATTCATGCTTAATTAAAAACTTACATAAAATAATGTGAAATGATGATTCTTCTCACTTATAAGAGACTACTTCAGAAGTATGTCAGAAATGATTTGAATATAAAGAAAGTACAGTTGTGTAAAATATTACCATCAAGGTAGATGTCCTTGCCTTCACCACTGCAGTATTCCTTACTAATGGGATTCCCTGCCATGAAGCCCTCTGTCCGGCCAGTTTGCAAAAGATTTCTGTTGCTTTAAGGTACGCTGAACATCACCTGCTTACTCCTTGCATAAGGTAGGGCATAAAAGTGTTGTTCAGGCATACCATCCTCAGAACAGATTGCCCCAGTAGGAACAGCAGTCCAAGGAAAACCAAAGAGAATCTACACAGCCAGGAAGGGGAAAAGACCAGGTTGATGGAGGGAGGGAGTGAATACTGCAGCGGTGAAGGCAAGGACATCTACCGTTATGCTAAGATTTTACACAACTGTACTATGTCCTTACATTCACTGCTGCAGTATTCTTTACTAATGAGAGAGTGCCAAAGCTCAAGAAGAAACCCGGGAGGAGTAAGCAGCAGAGCCCTCCAAGAAGCCATGAAGAATGCCAGCAGCAAAACCAGCTCTGACCCTGGAGATACCATCCAACTGGAAATGTTTGGTAAAGGTATGCACAAAAGTCCAGGTAGCAGCATCAAGAATAGAATTAGCATCTAAGCCTTTGAAAAAAGCACCAGAAGAAGCCACAGCGCTGGTGGAATGAGCATTAATAAAAGAAGGAAGGCTCTCGCCCCAAAATGTGTAACAAAAGGAAATAGCCTTTGAAATCCAAGTGGAAATAGTTTGCTTGGAAACAGCCAGACCTAAAGATCTAGGATGAAAGGAAACAAATAACTGGTCAGACTTTCTGATAGCTTTAGTTTTATCCAAATAAAATCTGAGCTGTCTATGCACATCTAAGGTATGTAGTACCCTCTCACTGTCAGATTGCAGAAAGGAAAAAAAGGTAGGCAAATTAACAGACTGATTAAGTGACAACTCATGGCGTAACCTTGGGCATAAAAGAAAGATTACTGCGCAAGGACACCCTGTCCTCATGAAATATCAAAAAAGGTGGACAAGCCATAAAGACTGGCAGCTCAGACACCCATCTGGCAGAAGTAAGAGCTAACAAAAGAATTGTCTTCCAAGAACAATGTTGCAAGGAAGCTGAAACAGCAGGCTCAAAAGGAGCCTGAGTCAATTTTTCCAGAACAAAACTAAGATCCCAGGGAGGAGGAACAGGCTTCCTGGGAGGTCTAATATTAAGGGCACTTTTAAGAAACTGCTTAGGCTCAAATATAGAAGTTAATGGGGGAGTTAAAGGCAGACAAGGAGAAAGAGCTGATAAGTAAGCCTTAATAGAAGAATAGGCCAAACCAGACTTGAGCAACTGACACACATAAGAAAGATCCAAAGGAACATCCACAGAAAGTGGGTCCAGGTTACGAGAAAGACACCAAATAGAAACTCTATTCCATTTAGATAAGTGGGATTTCCTAGTAGTAGGTTTCCTGGCCTCCTGCAGGACCTGCAGTATGTCCTCAGAAAAAAGGTATTTATGAGGAATCAAAACTCTATCACTCACAGTGTCAGTTGAAGCGTGGACAGGTGAGGATGGATGAGAGACCCCTTGTCTTGTGTGAGGAGATCCACTCTGTGAGGTAATTTGTGATGATTGTCCCTGGCAAGATGCAGAAGTAGAGGGAACCAGTGCTGCTGTGGCCAAAAGGAAGTCACCAACAAGATTTTGGGAGCATCCCATTGAATCTTGAACAGGATTGTCAGAATGAGAGGAAGGGGAGAGGATGCATAAAGAAACATCCCCTTCCAAGAAAATGAGAGGGCGTGCACCTTCCAGACCAGAGGACCAGGAACTCTGGCACAAAACAGAAGAAGCTGTTTGTTCAAAGGGGAGGCAAAGAGCTCTACTGGAGGAATACCCCACTGGTGAACAATGTCCAGAAACACATCCCTGTGAAGCATCCATTCATGGGATTGAGTAAAAGACCTGCTCAGATTGTCTGCCACAACATTTTGATCTGAAGGAATGTAAACTGCCTGAAGAGTCACATGATATTGGATAGCCAGATCCTATACCAGAAGTGCCAGCTGGCAAAGAAGGTAGGATCTCATACCCCCCCTGTTTGTTGATATACCACATGACTGTGGTATTGTCCGTGAATACCTTGAGAGGCCCTGCAGAGAAGAGAGGATAAAAAGCTGGAACAACAGGAACCAAGTAGAAAGTAACAAACAACAGGAACAAGTTCCACCAGGATTTATTTAAAAGCACAAAATCTTTCTCTCTGACGTCTCGGCCAAAAGCCTTCAAGGAGAATAAAACACTTGCATGCAGCAGCAGCTTATATACATAGCAAATGAGATAATTACATAATTAATCAATTAGTACAACAATTCAACAAACTAATGTTCTCCAGTTGAGCTCTTCATTCAGCCCAAAAGGAAACATGGTTTTAAATTTTAAAATATATACAGTTTCTTTCTGCACTAATCTAGTTTTGACATCAATATCATTGTACATAGAAACACAAACTTGTTCTAAAATAGTTCCTTTCAAGCCCTCATTACATTTATCATGTGCTTCCAAAAAATGTGCTGCAACTGGGCTGTCTTCTTTACCATTTTTGATGTCTCTTAAATGCTCCAAGAACCTTATTTTAAAAGGCCTCTTTGTTTCCCGATGTAAAATTTGTTACATGGGCACTTTAGAGCATAAATGACACCCTCAGAATTGCAACTAAATGTACCCCAACTGTCAAATTTAACATTATTAATAAAATTAAAATTGGATACAATATGTTTACAAACCTTACATCTCCCACAGGAAAAGTCCCAATTTTAGCAGGTTCCATGTATATTTGTGATGCAGGCATCTTAATCTTAGATCTTACAAGAAAATCTTTTATATTCTTGCCTTTACGGTAAGAAAACTTCATATTTACATCAAGCCATTGTTGAACATTTCTAAGTGAACAAAAATAAAGCCAATATTGGCTGACAATATCAAGGAACTGTTTTGTAAAACTACCATAAGTAGTAACAAAATAAATATTTTCTTTAGTAGAACCTGAGCTGTCATGTTGTATTGTATTACACCCCTTTGTTGAATAGATTTTATATATCTGGGTTTAACACCTGTACACAATCTTAAGAAGCTCTTATCCAAAATATTTGTGCCATAGCCTCTAGTAGAAAAAGATTGCACCAAAAGGCACATTTCTTCATGAAATACATCAGATCTATTACATAACTTGGAAATACGTAGCATTTCACCATAAGGTAGAGCCTCAATAACATGTAAAGGATGGCCACTATTTGCATGTAAATACTGGCAAGTCCCTTCAAATTTTTTTTATTAGGACGGGTAATGATATTCTCACCATCTGAAATATCCAATACTATATCTAAAAAAGGGATAGTGTGACCAATATTAAGGCCATCAAATTTGATATGAAATTTATTAACATTAATTTCATTAAAAAATTCAATAATTGTATCTTTGTCACTGTCTACCAAAAATATTAAATCATCAACATATCTGAAATAATAAATAACATGTTCCTGAAAAGATCTATGCTTATAAATAATATTTGATTCAAAAAAACCCATAAAAAGATTTGCATACATGGGGGCAAATGAAGCCCCCATAGCCGTGCCCTGTAACTGATGATATATAATATTATTAAATTCAAAAATATTATGTGTCAAACAAAAATAAACCATTTCCATAACATATTCTGAAGCAGGAGAGTTGCCAAGGAAAAACCAAGGGCTTCCAATCCATACTCATGTCCAATGCTTGTATACAAACTTTTTACATCAATGCTGACCCAAACCATATTCCTATTTACTTTGACATCTTTTATTTTAGCCAGAAAGTCAAAGACATCACTTATATAGGAAGGCAACCTAATGACATAGGGATACAAAAAGTGATGCAAAAATACACCTAAATTATGAAGAAAATACTTAGACCCAGAGACTATGGGTCTCCCAGGGGGTTTATGTAGATTCTTATGAATTTTAGGTAGGCAGTAAAATAAGGCCATTTTACAGCCTGTTGTCTGAAACTTTTTTTTAACATCTGACTGGCAAAAATAGCCAAGTCTTAACCCCTTATTAATTAGCTCCTTATAATCACAAATAGCTGAAAAAAAGTTTTCAGTTTCCACGGCTCTATACGTATTGCTGTCACCAAGATGTTGCATACACATTTCCATATAATCATTAAAACCCATTACAACCAGTTTGTTGCCTTTGTCAGAGGGTTTGAAAACAATATCATGTTTCTTACTCAGAGTTAGCAATGCTTTCCATTCTTGAATAGACATATTATAAACTATATTAGATCTATTACTCATAAATTGCTTGAATTCTAACTCAGAAAAATGATTTACCAAGTTAACAAATTGACATACATCAGTATTAAGAGAATCAGGCATAAAAGTACTGTATGAAGGAACATTAGAAGTATCAAACATACAATATGCATTATTATCATCATTTTCTGAAGCACATGAATAAAAACTATCCGTAGAGCTATCTAAACTCTCTTTTTCTATTTCTGAAGCAGAGAAAACATTCTTACTAAAAAAATATTTTAAGTGCAATTTTCTAGAAAAAACAAACGCATCACTTTTAATATCATGTAAACGAGTAACCACTGTAGGGACAAATTTAAGTCCCTTATTTAATACAGACATTTCTATGTCACTAAAATTGTAGTTAGAAAGATTAACTACATAGTCTGTAACATTTAACATTCCATTACTCTGCTGTGTAGAACAAACATTACCGTCCCGTTTTGACCCCCTCTGTCCAAAGCGTTGCCCACCTTGGTTGGAAAACTGTTCCCAGGTCCGTTTCTGTCCCTGGGCTGGAGGAATCGAGGACGAGGACGAATTTCCCTGAAAAGTATGGTAAAATCTGTCCCTTTGCTCAGCTGTTGGAAGTGCAGGAAAGTCGCCATCATTCCAGTCTTCTTCATGAGAGGTATAACCTCCTTCCGAAGCCGAGGAGTTGAAGGCTTGATTTCGCGTCATCAGGGCAAAACCTAACCTGCTTGCGGCGCTTGAAGCGTTCAGTCCTTGACATGAACGCTTTGTTGGATTCATAATCACGAATATCCCTCACAAGTTTCCCTTTCTTTCTGTTAAGCAAAGTCACTTCATATTCTTTTAATTTTCCATTTGTTTGTTTGAGAAATTCATCAAATACGGACACAGGAACCACATTGGTTAAATCAGTACAGAGTTTCTTTATGTTAGAACACAGTTCCTTATGTTTAATCTGGTCACGTTCTATCAATATCTGGAGCCATTCACTCACACACTTGTGGGCAGCATGTACCCACCTTTTGTGGAAAGAAATATCTGTGTCCACACTCAAGTCAAAAGGACTAGAGGGATCCTTAAAGACTCTCAAACCTCTAGGTGTAGTCTCCGTCTCCACATATTTTTGTAGCCCACAGATGTTATAATGCAATCAAGTTTCTTTCCACATAAGCTTTTCCAGTTCATCAAAAAGTAATTTGTGTTCTGCATTGACTGCTAGGGAAATCTTTCTACCCACCCCAGAAAAAGGGTTAGTGGGTCTCGAACGTCTATCTTCTTCCCATTTTTCCCATATACTGGAGCCATCATTAGAAACTCTTTGTACAGCTTGTCTCTCACCTCTGTCCATATGATTAGAAGCAGCTGAAGAGTTTACCAAAAAATTGTCCAGGGACATTTGACTTCCCTCCATGTTATCTCTGAAGATCCGAGGTAGATGGAACTGAGGATCAGTAGGCATAAAGCTGGAACAACAGGAACCAAGTAGAAAGTAACAAACAACAGGAACAAGTTCCACCAGGATTTATTTAAAAGCACAAAATCTTTCTCTCTGACGTCTCGCCAAAAGCCTTCAAGGAGAATAAAACACTTGCATGCAGCAGCAGCTTATATACATAGCAAATGAGATAATTACATAATTAATCAATTAGTACAACAATTCAACAAACTAATGTTCTCCAGTTGAGCTCTTCATTCAGCCCAAAAGGAAACATGGTTTTAAATTTTAAAATATATACAGTTTCTTTCTGCACTAATCTAGTTTTGACATCAATATCATTGTACATAGAAACACAAACTTGTTCTAAAATAGTTCCTTTCAAGCCCTCATTACATTTATCATGTGCTTCCAAAAAATGTGCTGCAACTGGGCTGTCTTCTTTACCATTTTTGATGTCTCTTAAATGCTCCAAGAACCTTATTTTAAAAGGCCTCTTTGTTTCCCGATGTAAAATTTGTTACATGGGCACTTTAGAGCATAAATGACACCCTCAGAATTGCAACTAAATGTACCCCAACTGTCAAATTTAACATTATTAATAAAATTAAAATTGGATACAATATGTTTACAAACCTTACATCTCCCACAGGAAAAGTCCCAATTTTAGCAGGTTCCATGTATATTTGTGATGCAGGCATCTTAATCTTAGATCTTACAAGAAAATCTTTTATATTCTTGCCTTTACGGTAAGAAAACTTCATATTTACATCAAGCCATTGTTGAACATTTCTAAGTGAACAAAAATAAAGCCAATATTGGCTGACAATATCAAGGAACTGTTTTGTAAAACTACCATAAGTAGTAACAAAATAAATATTTTCTTTAGTAGAACCTGAGCTGTCATGTTGTATTGTATTACACCCCCTTTGTTGAATAGATTTTATATATCTGGGTTTAACACCTGTAAACAATCTTAAGAAGCTCTTATCCAAAATATTTGTGCCATAGCCTCTAGTAGAAAAAGATTGCACCAAAAGGCACATTTCTTCATGAAATACATCAGATCTATTACATAACTTGGAAATACGTAGCATATCAGAGGAGGATAAAAAGCCTGAAGAACCAGCAGAAGAGCCCTCATCTCTTTGATGTTGATGTGCTCCTTCCGCTGAAAAAGTGACTACACTCCCTGAACCTTCAGGGAGCCAAACATTGCTCCCCATCCCACATCTGAAGCATCTGTGAAAAGTTCCTAAGAGAGAAGCAGATGCTGAAATGGGAGCCCTGGATTCAGAGACAACTTCTGAATCCACCACAGAAGTTCGACCTTGAGGCATGGGAGAAGAGGAACAGAAAAGTCTATAGGATGCGCATGCTGAAGCCAGACCGACTTCAGAAACCACTAGAACTTCCTCATGTGGAGTCTGGCCAGAGGAAGCATTGAAATGGTGGAAGCCATGAACCCCAGAGCTCTCAGAACCTCCCTGGCTGAAATGGAGACCAGGGGAAGAAGAGTTTGAAAGAAAGAAATGAGAGTTAATGCCTTTGGAGGAGGCAGGGATGCCAGCATTGGCACTATTTGATACCTGAAACCCAGAAAGACATGATCTTGAGAAGGAGTCATGGAAGATTTGTTGAAGGTTATTGTGAACCCCAGGCTCTGAAGAAGAGAAATGGTAAAATGAAGATTTTGCAGAAGGACTCCTGGAGAAGGTGCCTGAAGCAGCAGGTTGTCCAAATAAGGAAATATTTGAATCCCTTGAAGCATGCAAAAGGCAGTCACAGGAGCGAGGCATTTAGTGAATACCTTTGGGGCAGTAGAAATGCTAAAGGGCAAAGCATGGAACTGAAAATGTGAAGAATCAACAGAGAAAAGAAAAAATATCCCGAAAAGAGGATGGATTGGAATATGGAGATAAGCATCCTTGAGGTCCAGAGACACCAGAAAGACCTGAGGGAGCAAGAGAGGAAAAAGGAACTGAAGGGACAACATCCAAAAGGAAGGCATCTTCAGAAAGGTGTTCAGATGGGAGAGGTCTAGAATAGGTCACCAAGTACCTTATTTTCTGGACACTAGAAATATTTTTGAATAAAACCCTTTCCCCCTTTGGGACACAGGCACTACTTGAATAGTACCCTGAGACAAGAGGTCCCAAAGAACCTCTTGGAAAAAAGGAAGCTGTTCCCAAGGAGGCTGAGGAATACCCATAAAAGGAGGATGGGAAATCCAGACCATGAAGTGCCCTTGACAAATGACTGACAAAACCCAAGAATCCTGGGTGATACGGAGCTAAACAGGAAGAGAAAGAGAAAGGCAAAGAGACAGAGCAATGTGACTGGGAATGGGTGTATAGTCAGACAATACCTGGTTTGTCAGGAATGGAAGGCTTAAGAATCCCTGCAGTCTGAGTGGCTTTAAGAGGAGGAGTCCATTTGCTACTCTTTTTACTTTTAGAAGGAGAGCGAGACTGCCTACGAACAAAGGCTGGCTTAGAAGGGTAGTTCCACTGAAATTTAGCCACAGGAGAAACAAAGACATGCTTAAGCTCCTGTAAAGCCTTCCCCTTGACCTGAAGAGACTTAAATGAACCAGCAGCCACTTCACCAAACAGAACAGTATTATCCAGAGGAGCATCCAGCTACTTAGCTTTAATATCATCAGGCAAAGGTTGAAGTTGAAGCCATGAATATCTCCCCAGAACCGACCCATAAGCAGCAGCCCTTGAAGAGGTATCTGCAGCATCATAACTACATTTGGTAGAATGATGAAGTACCTGAGAGGAAGCCCCAAGCAAGGAACTCCAGATAATGTAAACTTTCCTGACCAGTCAGACTCATGTAATATATATATATATATATATATATATATATATATATATATATATAATTAAATGAGAATGGTTATTAGCTAAAGGAGGCATAACATTACACTGAGCATTGAAGATAGACATGCCAATGGAAGTAGCTACAAAAGATGTTAGAGAGCTGCAGCTTAGTGTAGTAGAGTGTGTTGTTAATAAGATAACTAGTAAATACAAAAGTGAGGCACATCTTTTTATTGTAGCAAGATGTCACATTATAACACTGATTATTGCTATAAGTTGAATATAGGAAGTGGCACAAGGCAAAGTTATATTGATCTGCTCTGCAGACTGTAAAGTAGTAAGCACAAAGTAGAGGAAGTTATACATAATGTAGCAAATATGGCTAAAGTAGTTATCCCAGATAGTATGTTTGAATCTGAAGTAATTTTAACATATGCAGAATCTGTATGGTGGGAGGTGAACATGTTTTGACTTAAATAGGGTTACTAAAAAGAACTGAAAAGTATGTACGTCACCACACAAAACATAGGGATGAGAATGACAATTGAACTGAATATTGCTGTTGTAGTATCTACCATTTGTGTTACTGATTGTAATGAACTGTTTGTACTTATACCATTGAAGAAATCAGAGGTCAAACTAAAGGAGAAGCTGGTCCCTTGGGGTAAAATCAAGTTGCCAGTGACCTATTATAATAAAATGCACAAACTGGACTTACTAGACCACCAGTGTTTGCTAGAAAGTAGTACAAAAACAAGATGAATTTGTATTTAGTTAACAACTTACACGAGTCAGAAAAAATGGTGGTGGTAGTGGGCTGTATATATCACCAAATCAGATGATTGCTGAATGGAAAACCCTCTCCTTTTGAACATAGTGTAGCTGAAGTCATACTTGGGACATCATCATCTTTATTATAATCATCAGTCCCCCTGTTTTCATTTTCTACATAGGGCCATGGTGTTGTGTCAACTGTTGCCATCTTTTTTTGATTTAATACCCCTCCCTACCTTCTTCCACAGTCATGGCTGACTGACACATGGCTTCTCTTACACAATCCATCCATCCATCTCTTTGCTGGATGCCCTTGTTTTCCCTTGTCTTTTTCCTGTCTCTCCCAAATCTTCAAAAAAATTATCCTCTGCTATCTTACACATGCTTCCAAAGTACCATAATATGTTCTCTTTGACTTTCTCTACAATTGGAGCTAGTTTGGCTTCTGATCTGATGTCTTCTTTTCTTTGTCTGCTCCATAGCGTGCATTCTGTCATCCATCTCAGGCACTTCATCTACATCAAGTCTAGTTTCCTCGACTGCTCTTTCTTCACTCTCCAGGTTTCTGTACCATATACTAGTAATGGTCATACCACTGTTTTGTATACCTTACTTTTCAGCTTCTTTGGTATTCTTCTGTCACACCCAACCGCTGATACTCTGTGCCATTTTGCTGCAGCCCACCTAATTCTTGCTTTGACCTCTTCATTTGGATTTCCATTCTCCTCTGCCACCCCCTTCCTGATACTTGAATCTGTTCAACTGGTCCAGTATTTTCTCTTCTGTCTCAATTTTCAACTTATTTTGATTTCTCTCCTTATCTACAATGATAACTGTCTTGTCTGTACTCAGTTTCACTCCATGTGCCTTCAGTCGTGCATTCCATTTCCATGTCATTTGCTGAAGTTCTTGTTCAGAGTCTGTTTGTAATGCCACATCATCTGCATACAGTAGCTGTGTTAATCTGTCCCCTCCATCCTGTCTTGTAATGTAGTCCATCACTAATATGAACAGCAGCTGGCTCAGAGGTGAACCTTGATGCAGACCCACTCCTGCTGGGAACCTCTCTATGAGTCTAAGCACTATTTGCACTTGTGTCATTTGGTCCTTGCACATAGCCTGCATTAATTCTATCAGTGTTTCAGGGACTTCAGACCATCACAGGATTACCCAAATCTGCTTTCATTGGTCATAATCATATGCTTTTTCCAAGTCTTGGAATGCCCAGTTTGACTCTTTCCTCATCTCCAACGTATTCTCAGATATATGTCTCACTTCAAATAGTGGGTCAGTTGTAGTACATCCTGCTCTGAATTTGAACTGCTCATATCCAGTCTTACTTTCTACTAGTCTGCATATTAAAGAACAACTATAGAACCACAGAAAAGAACCAAAAATACGAAAACTGGTGCAGGGCTGGATAAACTTCAGCACAGCTCGAAGAGTAAAAATAACTTTAATTCTATGTTACAAAGAATAAAACATACGCAAGTTAAGCGCTTTCATCTGTCAGCATACAGACTTCCTCAGAACTAGTAACTTATGATTTTACAAAAGTTTAAATAGCAGAAAATGGCGCCAAAAATATATATATACATATATTTAAAGGAACATCATCCTATTGTGTTAGAAAAACATTGCACTTCAATCCCTTAAAAACATAAATAGTCTAATAAGTTATGTATAAAATGTTAAATACAAGAATTTATAAAAATTTGTTAAAATATAGTATGATACATTAACTATTTAATGTACATATAAATAAACTCATACAGGTATGAAATACATAATGAATAATGAAAACCTATATAAATACTATACTATATATGGGAACTACAAAGAAGTCGGTTACTGGTAACTAACCTAATATCAAAAAAGGTTTAATACTAATACTATCATTAATACCAGGGAATCTTGTTGCATCTGTAAGTATTTGCCAGTTAAAAAAACGTATTTATGAACATTATTATAAGATACAAGTGAAAGATAGGAACAATGCATTATATAGACATATATGTGATAAAGGGGAACAACATATATTTAAATTTGCTATTATTGACCAGGTAGTTTGCCAACCTTATGGAGGTAATTGGATGATGTCACTGGCATTAAAAGAAAGTAATTGGCAAATACTTACAGATGCAACAAGATTCCCTGGTATTAATGATAGTATTAGTATTAAAACTTTGTTGATATTAGGTTAGTTACCAGTAACCGACTTCTCTGTAGTTCCCATATATAGTATAGTATTTATATAGGTTTTCATTACTCATTATGTATTTCATACCTGTATGAGTTTATTTATATGTACATTAAATAGTTAATGTATCATACTATATTTTAACAAATTTTTATAAATTCTTGTATTTAACATTTTATACATAACTTATTAGAATATTTATGTTTTTAAGGGATTGAAGTGCAATGTTTTTCTAACACAATAGGATGATGTTCCTTTAAATATATGTATATATATTTTTGGCGCCATTTTCTGCTATTTAAACTTTTGTAAAATCATAAGTTACTAGTTCTGAGGAAGTCTGTATGCTGACAGATGAAAGCACTTAACTTGTGTATGTTTTATTCTTTGTAACATAGAATTAAAGTTATTTTTACTCTTCGAGCTGTGCTGAAGTTTATCCAGCCCTGCACCAGTTTTCGTATTTTTGGTTCTTTTCTGTAGTCTGCATATTAGTTTATCAGTCACCCTCTCCAGTAATTTCATGCAGTGTGACAGGAGTTTGATACCGCTATACTGCCCACAGTGGTGAATGTTCTCTTTGTTTTTGTACACTGGCACTAAAATGCTTATTCTCTAGTTGTCTGTTATACACACTTCTCTCCATAGTTCTATGAGTACCACTTGGCACAGTTTCTGCCCTAGCTCACCTAACATCTTGATCATATCTTCTGTGACCTCATCTGAGTCTGCTGCTTTCTCTGACTTAGTTTCCTTAGTGCAGTTCTTACTTCTTCTAAGGCTGGGTCTTCTTCCTCTTTCAGCTTCTGTAGGGCTTTCTACCTGCAGAAGCTTTTGGAAATGCTTCTTCCATCTGCCTTTGAAGTCCTGTGGGCTGGTGAGCAGGTTTTTGCTGGCATTCCTAATGATGAGTGTCTAACCATCTTCATTATCTTTCTGTCTTTACCTTGCAACCTGATATAGTTTCTTTGTGCCATCTGCTGAGTCAGTTTCCAGAAACTTGTAGAGTTCATCTGATGCCTTGTTCTTTGCTTTTCTGACTGCAGTCTTAGCCTGTTTGCTAGCCAGCCAGCATTCCTTTTTTAGTCTGGTCCATCTTTTCTATCTCCCACTTTTTCCTACACTCCTTTTTTTCTTTTGATAACCACCAGCACTGCTGCATTCATTAACCATCTTTTCTTAGGTACCTTATTTCCATACCTGGTTCTGCCACATATGTGTTCTGTATTCCCCACATATGGTGTTTTGAGATGCTGCCATTCTTCTTCAACTTCACTTATTTACTCTCCTTCCTGAGGTGCTAGAAACCAGAGTATTTCCTTGAACTTGCTGTGTTTCAGCTCCCGTCAACTTCCAGGTCTTCAGCCTAGTCTTGTTGACCTTAACACCTTCTCTGACCACTGCTTGCAGCTGATTGTGGCTACTAGTGGTCTTTGCTGTGGGTAAACCTTTTCACTGGATATGACTTTGTAATCACTGATTGTACTCTGATGTCCTTTCCTTACTAGGAGGAAGTCTGAGTTGCATATTGGCCACTCTTGTATGTGATCATGTGACTGTATCTCTTGCTGAACCATGTGTTGGTCACCATCAAGCCATTTGCCAGACAGAAGTTGAGAATGGACTCTCCCACTTTATTCCTGTTGCCCCATATGTGAGGATCCAGGCAGTTCTCATATCCTGTTCTCTCTGTCTCTGTATGAGCATCCAGGTCCCCATTATCAACACCAATTCATGTTTTCTGCTTTATCTATTAGGTCCTGCAATCACTGCCTGAATGCACTCTTTTACTCAATATTACAATCCTGCTGTGGGGGCATAGGCTGAGATTATGAATTGTGCCCCATCTTTCCACCAGAGTCAGATTGCCATGCGTATATCACTAACTCTGATGACATCCCCCTTTGTCTTCTGAACGCCTTAGCACAATTCCTGCACCATATGTTCTTCCCCTGAGTAGTAGATTCTCACAAGCCAAGTGGCTTTGCTGCACTGCCCTTCCATCTTGTCTCCTGGATACATAGGATGTCCAGCCTCCTTCTTAACATCATATCATCCACTTCCAAACTACATCCCATCAGTGAACCTATACTGATTGTAGCAATCCTTAGTTCATGTTTTGCAGGCTGACTGATTCGACATCCAACTGATGCTCAACAGAGCTATCCCAGGTAACCAAAGCTGGGTAACTGGACACCAATTGGCCAATGGCTTATTGACCCAGGGCTGCTGGGCTTTATGACGGGCACACACTGGCCAATAGGAACTCATATGTCTCTCCTACCATTAACATGGGACCCTGGCATATGTCAGAGTGGGCTAGATTTTCAATCCACTTATTATCAGCAAATACCAATGCATATTTTAATATCATTAATGAATGTAACAGGATCACCTAGAACTAATTTTTACACTGTTGAGTGACTAGATTTGACAGTCATCATAAGTTTCTATCAAACCTTGTATTAATTTAGCAGAATGGGTATGTGTACAAATGAATGGAGAATTGTGAATACGTTGTTTGAGTGGCCAGTATGTTGTAATGTTAGATGTTTCATCTTATGAAGTGCCAGTGTTCTTTTACATGCATTTCTGAGCTTGAAGATGCACATTTTAGTTGATGCAAGATCATTAACTGTAGTTAAACAAGTATTAGTGCTGAATCAGAGTATGAGAGAGATGTTCAGATGTATAATGTACAACCGTAGATTAATACCCTCTGATTTATAAATGTACACATGGTATCCACAGGCAGATGATCAGATCAATACCTGTAGACAGATGTATGACAAAAGCAGTAACCTTCAATGAATAGATTACAAGACCAGTATGCATAAATGGGTATATGACCAAACCAATGTCCATAGATGGATGGATGACTAGACTTATATTGGTAATAAGACCGATGTTTGAAACCATACTCCAAGAGAAAAGAATGACCATAGCTTTATAGCAACTGTGATAGACAGCACACTGCATACATCCAGATGAATGTTAACAAGCATCATCTCCACAACAAAGATGAATGACCAGGTGATTTATCCAAAACCAGATGTTTTCATCCATGAAACAACAGACTCTGGGAGAGAGGACTTCATTCCAAGGTGAAATTCATGCTATAGACCTATGTACGCCACTTACACAAGTCCTGATAGGCCTCTAATATGCAGTTCTGATCAACTGAAAACAATCTATATTGGTAAATTTGTGAAGAAGGGGGAAGGAAAGAGTATTTTAAATTTAAATAAAAAAAAATCTATATTGATGAATTTGTGAAGGAGGAAGGAAATGTCATTTTAAACTGAAATAAAAAATAATAGTAGTAATTATTGTGTCAGATGACTGTAAACCATTGAAATGTTAGCTATGCATTAAAAATTTCCCGTTCAGTGACTGTAACATTTAGCTAAATAGCAGAAGCGAACTATGCATAAAAGTAAATTTTTAATGTCTTAATATATAATCATAGTTAAGTGGGTGTTTTTTAGCAGCAGAAGCTTACTTTGAATAAATATAAATATTTATTAACTACCCAATATTGGCCATAGTAATTATGGAGTTCCTAGTATGTCTGTATAGCTCATTCATATTGTATGTAATATTTTATAGCTGGCATGCTTTATATGAGGGTGTCTTCACTGTTGTTAAATTTTCATAATAATCACTTCCTCCGGGGTATCTAATTAAACTGAGATGAAATGTTATATATACCAATGCTACTTACTGCACGTACATTAAGTATATGCATGTGGAAACATGTACCCACCTGAAAACTATACATTCAATTTGAGAATTAAGCAAAAGACTCATAGGTTCATAGGTAGGTACTAGGCTATCTGGCCAAAGGCATTTATAAGCCTAGCCAGAATGTGTTGGCTTTTGCCACCCCCTTAGATTAGTTCCCTGTGCCTCTGTCCAGCAGAGCCACTGAAGTGATCCTGGGGTAAACTTTCTGTTTCTCATCCACTCATCAAGGTTTCTCTTGAAGAGTGTTAGCGAGGAGCTCTTCCTAATGTAGATTGGAATCTTGTTCCAAAGCATGGGAGGTTTCTGGGACAGTAATCTATCCCTCCAGCACATCCTATTTATTGTTGTGGTGAAGTTTATATCCCTAAAGCGTGTGGCTCAAGGGGATATGGTTTTCTTTAGGTGGAGCATGTCCATCAGTTCTGGGTTGGACATGGCCTTGTATGTCAGGCAGAGATCACCTCTGAGAAGGCGGTATGCAACCGAGTACAGCTGGAGTTTCTTCAGCCAAGCTGCATAGGGCATCTGTTTGAGGCCAATGATCCTTTTGGTGAGGTACTTCTGTGGTCTTTCCAGCTGTTACAGGTGTCTTGTAAGGTACATACCAAATGGGGTGTTGTACTCTATGATGGGTCTGATGAGTGATGAGTAGAGGGGCACAATGACCTTTTTTGATCTGGATGCGAACCCTTTTGTGATTAGGTGGGCCACATAGAAGGATTTTCTAACCACTTTGGCAATGTGATTATCAAAGGAGAGATTACTATCTACTTGGGTCCCCAGATCCCTTATTACATCTTTCGTATTTAGGGGACTACCAACTATGTGGTAGTTTGAGGGTACTTTGTTTTTTCCAAAGGGGATGACTATGCACTTTTTGGCATTTAGCTTGAGGCCATGATTTTGACACCAGGTATCCATCTCAGTGAGACCCTTTTAGAGGATGTCTGTGTCAGCCGGAGAGTCAATTATAGCCCCTAGTTTGCAGTCGTCTGTGAACTTGGTCAGCCATAGTCCTCCTGTACTTGCCTGTACCTCTGAGAAGTATATGCTGAACAGGAGGGGTCCTAGGACTGAGCCCTGGGAAACACCACTTGCAACCGGTTTAGAGTCAGACCTAGCTCCCGCAACTCTCACCATGTCGGTTCTGTCCGTGAGCCAGTTGGCAACCCATCTTGTGACATAGGGGTTTATGTTCAGGCTGGTGAGCTTGTCTATAATACCAGAATGGGGAATGGTATCAAGGGCCTTTGCGAGATCTAGTTAGGCTGTGTGTACCACCTTTCCCTGGTCTATAGCCTTGATAACTGTCTCAAAGACGTCCACCAGGTTTAGGAGGCATTAACAAAGCTGAACTGGGTAGTGTCCAGTGTTTGGAGGTTCCCAATGTCTCTGTTAATGAGTTCCATAATGATGCACTCCATAGCCTTGCAGACCAAGCTAGTCAGGCTTATAGGGCGATAGTTCTCGGGGTCTGTTGTGGCTCCACCCTTGTGGAGCGAAATAACCGTTGTTGTGCACCACTCTATGGGTACATAGCCTGTGGAGAGGCTGAGTCTGAACAGTGTATTTAGGTGAGGGGTTAGTTCATCTTAGAGCTTGTGGAGGACGCAGCCTGGGACACCGTCCGGTCCCATTGATGCTGTGTTTTTGGCTTTGGAGAGGGCTGTTTTAACCTGAGTGTCTGTGATTTCAGGGGCTCTATATTCCTTTTTAACCTGAGTGCCTGTGATTTCAGGGGGTCTACATTCTTCTGGTATGGTTATGGGCCTTTTTGGGGGTGAGACAGGGTGAAGTTTGCACTGAACCTGTCTTCCAGGATGTTGGCGATATCAGTCGGTTCAGTGTATTTTGTGCCATTCTGCACTAACTCCAAGCAGATCTGAGCATTGCCACTTAGATTCTTGACATAGCTAAATAATGCTTTGTGGTTATCTTTGGAGTCCTTGGCAAGTTTTCTTTCGAAGCTCACCTTGGATGATTTTATGAGGGATCATAGTTTCTTGCTGATACTGATCAGGGATGTCTTCCCTTCTTGGGATTTTACTCTTTTCTGTACTAGTTTTCTCCTTCTATTGTATAGCTTGCTTATAGCAGGGGTCCACCAGACTGGTTTCCTTTTCTTGGAGGAGTGAGTCTTGGTTTTGCTTGGGATAGCATGATCCATGCATTCTTGTAGGTACCCATTAGAATGCATTAGTAAAGGATTTTGCAGCTTGGACAGTGTTATCCTTTAACATGGGGGCTTTGAAACTTTCCACCTCGGTCTTAAGTAACGTGAAGTTTGCTTTTCTGAAAAGTTTTTCACAGTGGTTTCCTTGTCCAGGGGTGGGGACGGAATGTGGATATCCAGAGTGATTTGTTTATGGTCAGATCTAACCAGCGAGGGGTTGACCTCCAATGTGGAACACCGGTCGCCCATGTTAGTGATGACCAGGTCCAATATGTTGTCACCACTGGTGGGAGTGTTGACCAGTTGATCAAGGATGTTTGAGTTTATAAATTCTAGGAAATGTTGGGCAAGGGAGTTAGTACTTGAGTAGTTCTCCCAGTTAATGTTTGGGTAATTGAAATCACACAATATTAGGGTGTTTGGTAGGACCTTTATGTTTCCCAGTGTTTCCAGAAATGTGGAATGGGGGTCCTGGGACATGGTGGGTGATCTGTAGCAAACTACAATTGGAATTGCAGTTTTGCCCGTTGTTAGTTGCACGTGGATGATCTCTGAAGCATCGTGCTGTGCCACTAACCTGGAGGTGTGGGTATCCTTGATGAATATGGATACGCCCCCGCCTTTTGTATTTCAGTCCAGGTTCTGTGGCCGAAATTTATGGTATGAGTTGTAGCCTGGTAGTGCTGGGGTGCTCTCTGGAGCTTTAAACCAGGTTTCTATTACTGCACACATATCGATTTTCTCCATACTTTGGAGTGCCTCGAGTGTGTGCATTTTGAGGTGTAGACTTCTGGCACTGAGTAGCATTAACCTCAGTTTTTTGGTACTTGTGCTATTTACAGTGGTGGGTTTGTCTTTTGAGCCTTGCCTAAAAAAGGCACTATGGGGGTGGCAAGAGCCTTGGCCAGTATTCAAAAGCCTAAAGGTGACAGGTGCAAGCTGTCTCTATTGAAGCTGGCTTGTCTAGCATGCCATCCCAGGCGGACAGACACTGGATCCCCTTTGAATGACTCCAGAAACTTAGCCAATTGTTGAAATTGCTATTTTTTTCTTTATACCGTGGTATAAAAATAGAAAATATTATACTAAAGGGAAATTTAATTGTCAGTCCAAGATGATCGTGTGCCTGGCAAAATGCCAACAATGCCATGTATTTTATATAGGGAAAACTATCAGGACTTTGAAAGAAAGAGTATATGAACATTTGTATAGTATTAGCCATAGGACATCAGAGAATGCACTTGCAAGGCACATAGTAGAATATCCAGAGCACATATTTAAGTTCTGAGCTATAGACCAGATAAGATCAGATGGAAGAGGTGGACCTGACAGCCTCTTACTAGAGAGGTTAGAACTGTTGTGGCAACTTTGTACAAATGCCTGTCATTATCCAGGAATAAACAAAATTTATTCCATTTTATGTATTTTAAGACTAAAGAACTTAAACAGGTGTACCTAACACAAGTATAGTCTGAAGTACGTGAAACAAGGGCAACTAAAATTAACGTATAGCAATAAGGTTTTTAAGCATTGAATTAAAATGTATAAAAAATGTTTTTCATTTTATGTACACATTACCTTTCATGTAGATATGTTGACTCATTCTATTTAGTTTACTTTGTATAATATCGTTGCTTAATTATTTGACAATTAATTACATTTTAACAGTAAGCACATTGGTTAGAATGTACCATGTGATTCATTAGGAGGGTATTTAAATGGGGTAGTAAAAATGTTTAAACTATCTGAAGAAGTCTTTGTAACTTGGAAAACAAAAAGCGCTTAATTTGGAACATTTTTTACCTGGCTGAATTTTTTATTAAACTATTGAAACACTTTCACAACGTGACGATTTGTGATTCACATATTGAACCATAACATAACTTTTGAAGTGAAGGATACTATCTGGACAGTCTGTTGCAGCTATTTTTTTACAGTTTCTAGTATATCATAATTCTGTATTCATATGTACTCATGTTACTTTTGGATTCATGGTTGGATGTGGCTGAAAACTGTCCATTTGGGGTCCGTATACTTACTCAATTAACAAACCAAAATGGAAAGGTTGAGAGTTTAAAATAAGTGTAAGTAAGAACATTATATTTTGTGTTCTCTATTTTGATATAAAATAATAAAATAACATTATTTTTGAAGGTAAAATGTATTTCTAATGTAGATAAAACTGAGTATTCATGACTATTCATAGTTGAGCCTATAGTTAGAAGAGTAAATTCAGAAAGCTTATTCCATTCTCAGAATGTCATCAGTTTTCAATATTTTTGTCCAAATATTAAACATTAGGATCTTACAGGATTCCTGTATGAGCTATACTTAAACATTCTTCTAATCCAAAGAATGTTTGAAATGTATGAAAAAGAAATCATATTAATGGACAGAATATACAGTTCACAAGCTGGAAACTAATAGATAGCATGTGTAAAACTTGTTGAAATGTTGCAAAATGAAAATTGTGTTAAAAAGCATTTTAGCATGCTCTCAGTTTGGTGCCAAGGAGAGAAAATGTAGTAAAGCACAGAAATATAATGGTTTTACAGGTCAGGTGGTAAATACATGTAATGTGATGGGTTTATAGTGACAGGTAGAGCACAGTGTGACAGTGTGGGCTGCTTTTTTCATACAAATAAATAAATAAATAAAAAGTATGGATACACTTACTTTGTATTTTTGGCACTACTTATTTTACATTTCTGGCACTGATATACTGGATATCAAACAGGATCTTGACATCAGAAAATGGACACTTAGATGCTGGATATCCACCATTTGTTTAACACTTTTGTTGAACTATCACTTAAGACATAGGCAAACATATATTTATAAAAAATAAAGCAAACCATATTAACCTGTTCACAGTTGCAAACATACATGACATGTATTCTTTTGTGCAATTATCATAAATCCAACATTAATTAAATTGTTCAATTCCTGCCGTCCCTTAAACATCACTCCTCCTCCAAAATATTATTCTGCATGTATTGTTCCCACAATTTAAATTTTCTATGTAATTTGCTCCTATCCTTTTCTAAAGATCCAATTTCCAGTTCTTTTCTGTCTTTGTTGCAATATTCACTATTTCAAACACAATTGGTTTAGACCTTGAGCTTCATTTTTTTAGTAATTGCTTTTTTTGGCAGCCACCAGAATTAAACATAACAAGGCCTTAGTATGTCTAGGAAAATCAGATCCTGCATCCCAGCTCAAAACAATTACTTCCTTAGTTACACCCATTTGCTCACCCAATATTTCTGACTTAGTATTCAAGTCTCCCAACTCATTACACTAACAAAACATATGTTCCCAGTTGTCTCTTTCATCCCCATCATACCTTCAAAATTTGCCATCTACCTGAGGAGCAATTCTTTGGAGTCTGCTTGGGATATAAAAATACCTATGCAGGTACTTACAAGTAAAACTCCTAAATCTTCTAGACTTTGCTGCATATGTGGGAACTGTACATATATCCTTTCATTGTTTCCTTGTGAATTGCTTATCCAATCTCTCTTCCTAATCTTTTCTAACCTGCTTTGATTGATTACTATAGTTATTCAGCAATATTTTATATGCCCCACTAATTATCCCTTTTTAACAGTAGCTTCACTTCTAGATTCAACTAAAAACTCTGCCAGAGTAACTCATTCAGTTAGTATTCCCTATCTTTTTCTCTCTTTGCCTGCACTCTGATATCAGTTCCTGATAGGGAAGGCAGTCTGTTGCCTGCAGTCCAAATGTCTTATTGGCCTCTTTCCATTCTATTACCTTTCTCTGTTTAGTTATTTGCTCCAATTACCTTGGTTCCTTTGCCATTTTTTCCATTAAATTCAAACACCTCGTGCCTATTTTCTGTACTACTAATTGCAGCCTTCCTTATTGGCAGAATCCTATTTTTCAATTTTTGTGTCGGTTTAGTTCTTAGAAAACTTTCTGCTAATACATGACTTTTTTTTCTTTTTAAGACATTTTAATAGACAATTTCAGGCCAATAAAGACAAACCCCACTAGCTGTGGATATGCATATTTCAGCCTTGTTATGACCAAATCAGCACAGCACAAGCAGAGTGTTTGACTAAGCATAAGAAACACAGGGCTGTTATATCCAGCTGATATTCATTACCATTAGGGTGACTGCAAAATATCCCAACTAACAAATTAAAACAAAGAGTGAGAAGGTGACACAGAAAAAAAAAACAATCAGTAAAAACTAAATGAAAACTCCAGGTAAGCTAGAACTTCAATTGAGTGACCTCTCAAACCTCTTGTATCAGAGGCACATGGGATATATGCAAATGACCCTTATGAACATCAGGTGTTTCAGCTATATGGCGATTCTGAATGACCATGACTTTTTTCTTTTTAAGTCATTTTAATGGACAATTTCCAGCCAATAAAGCCATGGGCATTCAGAATCACCATATAGCATATATCCCATGTGCCTCTAATACAAGAGGTTTTAGAGGTCACTCAGTGGAAGTTCTAGCTTTGGCTGGAGTTTTAATTTAGTTTTTACTGATTGTTTTTTTCTGTGTCACCTTCTTACTCTTAGTTTTAATCCTTAAATCCTAAAATTATTTCTTTATCAAATTCACATGCTCACTTTTTTCCAAATGTGTCACCTGTAGCATTTATATTTGTACTCTGCATTTCTTAATCTAATTCAGTACTCTTACCTTTTTTATATATAACTATGAGGCCATTCACATTCCAAAATAATATGGATAGTGTAGCCATTATGACAACAATTTGTTATTCCCACCTATTATATGATAGCTTTTTTAAGTGTCTATTTTCAGTTTTTGTGTTACATGTATCCAGTAATGTTTGGCAGATTGATTATTTATGCAGTTGTTTCTTGCCATCTACATTTGAACCTATGTCACATTTTACAAGATGTTATGTTTTAATGAAAACCTGCAACCCCCCAGAACACCCCAGAACCTATTAACATAAAACAAAACACACAAAACTATGTATATCTTCAGATAATGAAGTTTAACCCTCCTTATAGGAAAAAATACTTCAAACTGACAGCTGCACCTACAGGCATTACCTAACCTAAAATTAAGGTTATCTATGCTAAGGCACATTACAGCCTATCACCTACTTACACTAACTGATATCTTTTCCTGTCTTATCTTTATTCCCCTGACAGATGTGAAAAGCAGCTTGTATGCTTTCAGAAAACATTAATGTTTAGCTTAAGAAAAAGTGCACTATTTTTAAATAAAACTAACTTATACACTGTTCTAGTGAATACATTGAAGTATTTCGATATCAGAAAAGCTGCTATCCTTTATTCACTTCCAATAATGTCACTTTTTTCACTGAGCTGCTTGCCCTTGTACCTTTTAATTTTATGTTTCTCTCAGTAAACAATGTCCAGACCTCTCAAGATTTATTGCCTTTTCCTGAAGTCACCTTGTTCCATGGAAACAAGAACAGAATGTACAGTTGCCCTCAGCTGCAGACTAGTCAACTCACACTGAACATTAGTTTCCTAAAGGAAAACTATTCATTACATTGTGGCCTCTATTTTTTAAACCTCAGTTGCTGACACACAAAAAAACTTCTTATTAGACTATACAAATGCATTAATCCAGACATTCACCTATGCAAGAGTAAAAAAAAAAAAAAAAACAACTCAACTCTACATGTAGTATAATCAGTGCAGTTTTACAATCCATCTCCCACCCCAACAGCTCAAGATTACAGCCTATTAATTAATTATGTGCTTTTGTTTGTTTTCTTCTCTTTTTAAATTGTAATGCCTACATTTTTTAAAACTAGAAAAGATAAATTGTACTTGTATAGTTTAGTATCTTTATCACATGCAACAGTCACTGAAAATGCTTTCCTATATAACACACATACACTGTTAAAACACACATTGTTTTACTTACAGTTACTTGTTATTTCTTTTTTTCCTTTTAGTGTCCTTCCAAACATTAATGACTTGAAGTGGGGTATACGCCTTTTAGTCCCTCCACAAGTTTAACAAAGCCAACACAAATCCAATCTTTCTCATTTTTTTGTTAAGCCATATTTCATAAATATGATTGATGCTTTATAGTCTAACATGTATTCAATAATTTCAGTGCTACTGGTCTTCTTCCTGTTTTCTCCATTTCTCAACCCCATTTTCCAGTTGAAGTCAAAGTACTCTTGATTCTTATACTCAACTGCTGTGCTTTTTTTCTTTCAATCATTTTCCTTTGGAAAATTGGAAAATGTTTCACTGGCAAAGTCTCTCCATGAGCTTTATCAGAAGACTGAGATTCAGAGTCCTCTTCTGTTTGATAGCTCACTTTTTGTTGGACAAACTTTTGTATTTCCTCCTTAGCCTATTCTGCATCAAAATGACTTTGATCCTCCAGGAAAAAATATTCTGAAGACAGCTGGATACAGCAGCTTGAATCTCTCACATACCTCCTGACATTCCTGATTGCTGAGACAAAGTTGCTTTTCTTCTGCCTGGTATTTAGTGAATAATCATCTTCCACAAACACTCTACTGTCAAAAATTTTTATTTTGCCCTTCTGACACAGTTTTGTCAGCATCAACTCTTTCTTTTGGTATGATTACATCTTTACTAATACAGGTCTTAGCTGCTTTCTTATGGTCAGGTTTGGAGCATATACATGGTATGCCCTTTCAATTAACAAATCCTGCTGTGGAATACCAGTCTAGCTACTTATATGTTCTTTCATAACATTAATACAGTTTACTTCTTCAGGTTTCTCTGGCACAGCAGAAAATCTCAGATTTTCTCTGTTTCTCTGTCCTCTAACTCTACCATTTTTTGAAACAGCTGTTATTCAGCAGTCTCATAGTTAGCCAGTCTTTTTCTTCATTTTGACCTCTGATTTTTGCAGTTTAAAGCTTATTCCATTTTCTTTCAGAGTTTTATTTGAGTTGATATACTCATTTAATGGTTCATTTATTTTAATCAGCTCTGAGCAAATTTGATTTATTTTTTCCTCTAAATTGCTGGAAGACATCTCTTGTACCAGAGATGGAGTTTGAACTGCTTTTTTGCTGAACAGTCAATGTTTTCTCTTCACCTTTTCTAGTTGATTTTCTTTCAGGCTTTCTAAATGCCTTCTTTGCTAGCACCCAGGCAGTGCACTTAATAGTCAATAACTACATTTTCTAAAACTGGCATAATTACTGGCCCTTATCTATCAGTTTCTTTTTTCACACTGGGAGAGCTGAAATTAAGCTGTTACTCAGTGTGCAGCCATCTTGAAAAGTCCATTGGGCATCCCCCATTGACCTTTTTATTAATAACACAAAACAGAGAAAGGGAAGGTTAGGCCAATGTGAGGATACTAAAGCAATATGGATTATGTTAAGTTGAAAAATTAATTCTGGAGTAATGGCACTGCCTCTCCTTAGAATCTGGTGTTACACCTCAGGACTGGGGGTTGCTGATTGAGGTTTATTTGTGCAAGTTTGGATCTTGTAAACAGCTAGATAACCATAAGCCTATGTTTTCACACTTGCACCTTAGTACGGACATCTGAAGCAGAGAAAACCCAGGTGTTGTTCTGCTTTGGCATGTCTACCAATATATCCTCCCATAAACCAGCTTAATACAAATGACATGAATTGTTTACAAAGAAATGTAATGCAAAATGACTCAGCTAGAGTGAAGTAATTCAGTGCCCAGGTTTTTAAAATTACTTTGACATGTAAACTGTCCTATGTGCCCAGACCTCCACTCCCCAAATGGTGGCTAGACTCTGATCGACACTTCATAGTCCATTGTATGTGACACACAGTTTAGTGCAAGTTAATCATTTAAGTCAGACCATAGCAGGTGGTTGCTTTGTTCTGGTGCTTGGATTAAATGTGCTTGTATTGTTTCATGAAGAAACACATAAATATGTTATTGGGAAAAATGCAGCATGCCAGTAGCTTCCTGGAGATAAGCTGCATGGAATCTCAAAGCATAGTAGATAAAGAATGGAAGAAAGAAAAAAGGAAAATAGGTTTGCTGCTGTGGAGTGGCAATCAGGTAGTGAGTTCTGTGGCAGGAGAGGGCAGATTCTCTTAAATATATTTCATTTTTTTTTTCTTTTACACTGTAATGTTAAAGATGCAAAGTGATAAACATTAAAACTTGCCTTTGAAATGTGTTAAGGTGTGAATTTGTATAAATGAATGGAACTTTCTATAAATACATCTAGCCTCTGAAATGTTTTAAGCTATGAGTTATTATAAATAGATGCAGATTTCTTTTCATAACTAATGAAAATCTGACCACTAAAATCAAATTGTAAGAGGGCAAATGAATGTGCTTTTGCTCAGGTTAAAGCCTGAACACCTGTTGTATTTACTGTAGTGATTTCTGTGATCTTGGTTAATCCGCACTTTGCAAGCAGGGTGCCATGCAACATTAGTTACTTTCAGTTTACCTGTTTGTGATTTAGTTTAATTTGGGAATCTAGCAACAAATTTCTAAGGGATCTACAGAGTTTGATGGGACTGTTTTGGGAAACCCTAGCTGTTGTTTCATAATTTCGTTAATAGTTTTAAATGGGCTTGACTCTTACTTAATATTTCACATTGCCTCTAATCTGCTGACTGAAAACATAGATTCTTTTCTTCACAGTTTACATGAACCATGTGCATCCCAGATAGACAAGTGGCCTTTTTCAGATGTATATATATATATATATATATATATATATATATATATATATATATATATATAAAAAAAATATATGTTTCTATATTTATATCTCAGATTTCACTACACAGTTCTGACTGTATAATGCATGCCAATGTGTCAAGTTTTGAGAACTGCTTTAATATTTATGCAAATGGAGAACAGCCTATTTTCTTGGAGTTGTATAATAAAATAGAGTAGAAGCCATGAAACATCAGAAAACTATTTGTGCATAGAATAGGTAAAACTGAATTATAGTTGCAGAACAAGACAAGGGCAAACCTCAAGGAATAACAATATTCTGACTTCATTAGCTTCTCTTCAATCCTCTGAGAGTGACTGGCAGCAAAAATGCAAGACTTAAACATGTAAATGGCAAATGATGCTAAACTGAATCTAACTTTTTTTTTTGGCCAGGGATTTGAAATGGTTATATTGCTGTGTCTTCATGTGTTTCATTTGTATTTGTGTCTGGCCCATTGATTGAAGCCCAGAATGTAGTCCAATGGAGCCTAGTCTTGAGTGGGTTTGAGAGTTTCAGTGTCAGAAATATGGGAGAGGGCATGAAACATCCACTTCAATGCTGGGAAGTATGAAAAATACATCCTTCTTTCTTTGCTTTCTTTCTTGTTAGTTATCTATCACCTCGTGGATTTATTGCTTGTATCTACCTTGTGCCAACTCCTTGTCTAGCACTGGGCAAGGAAAAAAAAGGGACATGTACTCCCTAACACAGCCTAACTTGCTGTAGCACTCACTTGTTTTCCTGAAAGTGGCAAAAGCTTGAGCTAGTATAATAATAACACTCAGACCTGAGTGCTTAGCCAGCGAATAAGCAGTTTCTCTGAGAAGGTCACTTTTCATCTTCTTGAAGTGGGATATTTGTTTTCTGTTTTTTGTATTTATTATTAATGATGATATATTGCATTGGTGATAGGAGAAGTGAGAAAGATAATAAATGAGTTTTTATTAAAATCCCACACGGAATCACTTTGTGTTTTGTGATATGCAAGTGGTTGGCTGTAGACTAGAGGGATGGCAGCATGAATAACTGAATTATATTTTTTTCTGATTGAAAGTTTGGGATGATAAAAACTGACTATTTTAATTATGATACTTTATTGCCTATGTGAGCCACTATTTTACAAGGTACAGTAAATCCACCTTAATTTATACCTTAGAGTGTTTATGTGTGTTTGCATACTTTGTTTTATATCATTTAATGATTCTAAAACATTTTAAGGGCTTCTAGTTTGTCTTTTCAAATGTAAAGAATTGTGCTTGGTAAAAGTATTCTACAATGAAACTAATTTTCTGAATAGCATGCTTCAGGATATATTTGCACTACCAGTATGAGGTTGATTCTAATAACCATTTTGCTGCCTGTCCAATTTACAGATGACAGACTCTGGAGAAGAAAAAAAATTCATTCTTTGATACCTACTTTATTAATTTCAGGGTTGCAGGGAAAATAGTGAAATAGAGAAAGCATATGACAGAGTGCCTAGAGAGGAGTTGTGGTATTGTATGAGGAAGTCGGGAGTGGCAGAGAGGTATGTAAGAGTGGTGCAGGATATGTATGAAGGTAGTGTGACAGTGGTGAGGTCTGTGGTGGGAGTGACAGATGTGTTTAAGGTGGAGGTGGGATTACATCAAGAATCAGCTTTGAGCCATTTCTTATTTGCTGTGGTGATGGACATGTTGACAGACGAGATCAGACAGGAGGCCCCATGGACTATGATGTTTGCAGATGACATTGTGATCTGTAGTGAGAGTAAGGACCAGGTTAAGGAGACCCTAGAGATGTGGAGATATGCTCTAGACAGGAGAGGAATGAAGGTCAACAGGACTAAGACAGAATATATGTGTGTGAATGAGAGGGAGAATAGAGGAATGGTGAGGATGCAGGGAGTAGATTTGGCAAAGGAGAATGAGTTTAAGTACTTGGGATCAACAGTTCAGAGTAATGGTGACTGTGGAAGAGAGGTGAAGAAGAGAGTACAGGCAGGCTGGAATGGGTGAATAAGAGTGTCAGGAGTGATTTGTGACAGACGGATACCAGTAAGAGTGAAAGGGAAGGTCTACAAGAGGGTAGTGAGACCAGCTATGTTATATGGGTTGGAGACGGAGGCATTGACAAAAAGACAAGAGTCAGAGCTGGATGTGGCAGAGTTAAAGATGTGAAGATTTGCTCTGGGTGTGACAAGGATGGACAAGATTAGGAATCAGTATATTTGAGGGTCAGCTCAGGTTGTATGGTTTGGAGACAAAGCCAGAGAGGCGAGATTGTGTTGGTTTGGACATGTGCTGAGGAGGGATGGTGGGTATATTGGGAAAAGGATGCTAAGGATGTTGCTCCCAGGTAAGAGCAAAAGAGGAAGGCCTAAGATAAGGTTTATGGATGTGGTGAGAGAGGACATGCAGGTGGTTGGTGAGACAGAGCAAGATGCAGAATACAGGAAGAAATGGAAACAGATGATCCCCTGTGGCGACCCCTAATGGGAACAGCCGAAAGAGAAGAAGAAGAAGGGAAAATAGTCTAAATATGGACAGAAAAAAACACTGTTTCTGAGAAATTTTTGTGAAAGTATTAAATATGTTGACAAAGAACAGTGTTATAAAAATGATTTATGCTAGTTAATGGTAGAAATAAAGAAAATGTACATGAAACTCTCTTGTAGTAAGAAACTGTTAGAGAATATTGTAATTCATTGAGCATTACTGATAAAACCATGCAGTAAATTCTTTTGAGTCTGACTCCATTAAACTGATTGAAATTTTCAGTACTTTCAGTCAAACCTGACTGACAAGATATCTATAACTCGCAACACACTGTCTACTCCTTAACTCATTTTCTCCCTCTCCTCAGTGTTTATTACTACTCAAAAATATATATAAAAGAAATCTAATTTGTTTATAACTATTATTTAATATGTACACAGTACTAATTGTATTTTTCTCTCAATGATCGTCACTGAAATGCTTGTGTTTCTTTTTGAACCTGTATCTACTAGAAAACTGTATTGAATACTACTTTGTATAGACTAACTAGATGATGTGTATTCTCCATCTTACTGTATGTATACTATTGTACTATCTAAGTTTTGTATTTTGCTTATATTTCTGTGGAACTTTTCTCCCCGGGCCTCCACTGAAAATGTGCTTCTGGCCAGTCAGACTTTCCCATTAACAAATGTAAATAAATAAATAAATACATACATACATACATGCATACATGCATACATAAATAAATAAACAAACAAACAAATGCATAAATAAATAAATAAATAAATATTTCTTCAGTGTATTCAGAGAACTGATTCTAGAAAAAAAATGAAGTTCTGTTTCCCCATCCTAATTTTTTCTGAATCTGATGATGGTGAGAATAAAACTTATCATGATGAATTTCTACATATAAGAATCTAATATGGAGATGGATGATGAATCCACAACTAAATATATGAATTTTAAGTATATTTATAGCTAATGGATAACCATCTACTTTGTCCAAAGGAAAGGCAATGGTCCCATAAGTTAAAGGGCTATATTCTCCCTTTATCATCTTCTTTGCTCTTTCCCTCTCTCATAACTCTTTAGCAACTTAGGGTAGATGTGTTGCTAGACCTTTTTATTTGTTTATTAACCAAGTAAGTGGATTGATCCAAGGACCCCTTTTTAGCTGCAACTCAAGCCATAGGTGCAAAGAATACAAACTGAAGTAGCTGAAGAGCACAATACACATTCATTTATCCACATATAGTTATTAAAGGCACAAGCCAGTAGTAAACCAAGGCAAAAGTAACTATGCTTTCTGTTAACATTAGGAACAACAACTTAGGAAATTACAAGGTCTGTGGTTAACAATAAACTACTATTAGTAGGCAGATATACCAAATTGCAACAACAGGGCAAGTCAAACAGGTGAAAGGGTACTAAATTCAACTGTTGCAAAGGTAAAACAACCTTAAAAGATAAAATACCCCATTAGAATCATAAGAAAGAAAGAAGCAAAAAAAATTGTCAATTTTGAATTTAATCTGACAAGGGTTTCTGGAGAAAGTGAAAGCAATATGAATATTTCCCTAAAACAGAAATGAAACACCAGATGTGAAACTGTTCGATCTCGCCGTTTGTTCTTACACACGGGTTCGGAGCCGATCCTTGGCTCCGAGTCGGCCACATCACCAGCTCCGCATCTTTGAGAAAGCTCGAGGCACAGTGCTATCCCATGATCCTCCAGTGTCAACCCTCAGATCTAGTTTGCTGCTAGCAGCAGATCGCATACTGAGAGGCTCGGGTCAGTATTTTTTCATTATATTTCAAATTTTTCGAAGTTGTAGTTTTAAAATAGTGTTTAAAATAGTTTTAAAAGTAGTATATAGTAGTGTAGAGTGTGTTAGTTTATAGAGTGTATTTTTTCTCTTAGATAAGAATAGCTTTAAAACAGTTAGTATTTACCTTAGTTAAGGCCTTGGATTTTTTCTGTCAGGATTGACAGAAATATTTATATTATTGTAGTTTTTGCCTTAACTTTTTTTTCCCTTTTTGTCACATATACATATATATTACATATTATGATAGTGTTAAACTGTTTGTATAGTATTATTATACATATATATATATATATATATATATATATATATATATATATATATATATATATATACATATTTATATAGTGTGTTCCTATATATTAGTGTGCTGTGTTTTTTGCTATATTTTAATAAGTATAGAGTAAAAATGTCTGAGAAAGCCAAATCAGGCTTCAAGAGGTGTCAGTGTGGACAAAAGATGTCCATAACTCATAACCATTCCTCCTGCGTCTACTGTCTTGGCCCTCTCCACTTGCAGGAAGACTGCTCCATATGTCATTCCTTCAGTGGGAGGGTCATGCTGGAAAGACGCAGGAAGTTGGTTGACAGAGGGTTGTTAAAACCCAAATTTCAAGAGACCCTGGACAAGACCGAACAAGTGTCCAAGTCTTCGAAGGGGTCGAAGTCTTCAAGAGTGTCGGAGCCTAAGTCCTCGGCTCCGAGCACCTCTTTTCAGATTCGGACTCCGGCTCCAAAGACTTCGGGGTCGGGCATCAAGTCTGTGTCTCTGATTGAGACTACCATGTTGGAGCCGGTGTCGGAGTTACCACCGCCTTCATTCCTTCGCTCGGTGACGGCTTTGGCCCCTTCGACCCATTCTTCGAGGCCACTTTCCGATTCCGACGTCGACCGAGTGGTACAGAAGCTAATGGAGAACTCAGCTCTGTCCAAACTGATCGAAGTTTCATCCCAGTTGGTATCGAAACTCGAGACCCTTCCCACCCCTTCGAACAATCCTCCTCCGAGACCTCTCAAGTCGTTGGAGCCAGGAATCGAAGAGCCGATGAGTGTAGAGCCCTCGGTGCCGAAGTCTCCAGCAGTGCTATCGACACCTTTAACCTCGACACCCTCAGAACCAGCCGGGGGGTCTCGGAGCCGACGGTCTTTCCTAGGTTCCGTGGGGGACAGTCGAACCGAACGTTTGGTTCCGACTCTTCCCCTCGGGGCCTCGGCTCAGATCAGTTCAGTTCCATCCTCAGGGTCAGAGCCCGTGGCTCCAGTTCCGGGTTGGCTATCGGCTTCTTCGGAACCGGTGGCGTCCTCGGACCGGGGCACCGGTGCCTTCGACATCATGAGGAAGGTCTTGTCTGAACAGACACTTACATCATCAACATCTTCTTCTCCTTCCCCAAAGGGTCCGTGTTCTGCTTCTGTACCTTCGGTCCCTGCTAAGCGTCGATACCCAATGCCTCAGCAAGCCCCAGAGGGCGCTCCTACTTCCTTGGAGGCATCCCCAGAAGCCCCCTCTGAGGATGTACTGAGGAAAAGATTGTGCAAGAGGAGGCACATTGATTCCCCACAAGAATCTCTAACATCGGATACTGATTTGGATGAAGCAGAAGGGTCCCCACGGTCCCCCTCTGAAGATGTCTCTTTTGCTGACATTTTAGAAATCTTGAAACAGAGGGGAGATTGGCAATCCCTTACCCCTTCTGCAGATGAATCGGTACTGCTGAAGGCATTTGGGGCTCAACCTTCTACCTCCTGGGTGACCCCACCGTTTGACGAGCTAATGGATCTCATAGCCCGCAGAGCTTGGGAATCACCTGATACAGTGGAACCGGTCCCCCGTAAACCTAACAAATATATCACGGTCCCTCAAGACAAGAGTTACCTTACTAAAGGAGTTCCCATGGATACTATGGTGGTGGCATCAGCCACTAAAAAGGAAATGTCCGAATCATCTTCCTCTGTCCATCCTCCTAATAAGGATTCTAAGACAATGGACAGGTATGGGAAGTGCGTCTTTGGTTCTGCGACCTTCTCCATGAGATCGCTCAACTACCTTATGCATTTCACGCGTCTACAGAGAGATCTCCTTAAGGAACTCGGAAATACTCTCCAGGGTAACACAGATGCTGCTGTCTCCGAAAAAGTGACAGCACAGCTTAACACCCTCAACTCCATAGTGAACTCGTCCATGAGGCTTATTTCATACGCAGCCGAAGGATCGAGTAGAGCAGCAGCTTCAGCGATTGCTCTGAGGAGGCAATCCTGGTTGCACCTATGCTCCTTTGCGGAATCCTTCAAGTCTTCCTTTACAAACGCCCCCTTTGATGGTGCTTCCTTGTTTGGCCCCAAAGTAAAGGAGACAATCACTAGGTGCGAGCAAGAAGGGAAGACCCTGTCTGCCGTAGGGGTCCGTTTTTCTGCCCCGTCTAGACCATACTCCAAAGGGCATAGAGGCGGAAAGATGTGGTTCCGAAAGACTCAGGGATCCTTTCAGCCCACTCAGAGTGATGCCCCCTCCAGAGGCAGAGGAGGGGCAAGAAATGGAAGACGCTGCCCAGGCGGCAGAGGGGGTCTGCAAAATCATGGCGACAGAGAGACTTTCTCTGGGAAGCCCTTCCAGCACTCCTGAGTGCAGTCCCGGCTGTCCTACTCTGGAGGCAGTCGGGGGTCGCTTAGCTTTATACCCAGACGCCTGGCTAAATCTCACATCAGATTCCTGGGTAGAAAGCATAGTTACCAGAGGCTACAATATTCCTTTTATAAAAACCCCACCTGCCCCCAAAAAGCTCCCAGATGTTCCACCCAGTCTGGAGACCAGGCAGTCATAGAGATAAAAAGGCTGCTCAAAAACAGAGTCATCCAACCAGTCCCGGTGGACCAAATAGGGTCCATAACTTACTCAAGGTTCTTTTTAGTTCCAAAGATGGTCACGCTTCAGTCAATACTTCCTTTCCTACAGGAGGGTGACTGGATGTGCTCTATAGATCTCAAGGACGTGTACTACCATATCAAGATGGCGAGAGCATCCAGAGATCATGTGCACTTCCGGCTGGGAGCCAGTCACTTCCAGTTTTGTGCTCTGCCCTTTGGCCTCACCACAGCCCTCAGGGTGTTCACCAAATGCATGGCAGTAGTAGCGTCTCACTTGAGACAGATGGGATTCTGGGTGTTTCCTTACCTAGACGACTGGCTCCTCTCCGCCACCACCGAGTATCGTCTTGTGCAAGCCAGGGATTACACCATCAACCTTTGCTCTTCTCTAGGCATAACAATAGGGGCAGATTTAGACACTTCCCTGGCTCGAATCAATCTCCCCCCATTAAGGGTATCAGCCCTCAGAAGTCAAATTACTATCCTTCTTCAGAGCAGGAAAGTCCCTGCACGACAAATCTTACGAGTCCTAGGAATGATGGCAGCCGCTCTTATTGTAGTCCCCCTAGGCAGAATGCATATGAGGATTCTTCAGTGGATGCTCTTCGCTCAGTGGTCATACCGACAGCTTCCACTGTCTCACCAGATCCTAATCACAAACTCCTGCAAATGGGATCTCCTTTGGTGGATGCACAGTCAGGATAACAGGCCGACCGTTCGTATTACCCAGTCCTACAGCGACTGTGACCACGGACGCTTCCCTGATAGGGGGGGGGGGGCTTTTTCAGGGAAGAACAGTCCAAGGTCAATGGTCCAACTTGGAATACAATCTGCACATCAATGTCCTAGAGCTGAGGGCAGTTTTTCTAGTGTTGCAGCACTTTCACAAGTCCTTGCCTCTGGGAACAGTGACAGTTCAGACAGACAACATGTCAGTAGTCTGGTACATAAACAAACAAGGGGGAACCAGGTCTTATCCATTGTGCAGAGAGGCCCTCAGGATTTGGCAATGGGCTGTGTCCACCGGACGCTTTCTGATAGCAACGCACATCCCGAGGACATCCAACGTGATTATGGACAGGTTGAGCAGAGCCATCCTGTTGCCCCACGAGTGGTCCCTCAAACCTCAAGTAGCGGAAATGATTTTCCGCAGATGGGGCCAGCCTTGCTGTGACCTATTTGCATCCCCATTGAATGCCAAATGCAGAAGCTACTTTGCCCTACTACCCCCTCCAGGGGGCACCCCCAGGGACACACTGGTACACAATTAGCTCCCGGGTCTCCTTTACGCTTTTCCCCCTGTCCCGTTAATCCCCATGTTCTTGCAGAAAGCCAAACGTCTGGAAAAGACCATAATTCTGATAGCCCCATTCTGGCCTCGACAAATCTGGTTTCCCTTTCTTCAAACTCATCAGGTGGACGAGCCGTGGATTGTGGACCCAGTGCCAGACCTGTTGACGCACTCGTCGGGAGTTCCCCACACATCTCTCAAGTCCCCCAAACTGACAGCTTGGCTGCTCCACTTCCCGTCTTAGCCAGGTCAAACTTACTGTCCCCTGCAGTTCAACAGATCATTGTATCTTCCCATAAGCCATCCACGAGGAAGCTATACAATAGCAAATGGAAACGTTTCACGTACTGGGCCTCGCAACAGGGTATAGATCCATCAGGGGCTCCAGTACACAAGATACTAGAGTTTATTTCCACACTCTTTCAGGAAGGAGCTTCCACTTCCATGATAAGGGTACAACTGGCAGCTATATCCAATTTTCATGTTGGTCTAGGAGATAATTCTCTCATGTCCCACAGACTTTGCAAAGCTTTTATGAAAGGTACCTTTCACCTACGTCCCCCTTTTCATGATCCAATTGCCCCGTGGAATCTTAACCTGATGTAATCACAGCTCACGTTGCCCCCATTTGAACCAGCCACCACAACTCTTCTCAAATTTTTATCATGGAAGACTCTCTTTTTGGTTGCCATCACTTCCACTCGGAGAGTTTCAGAGTTGCAGCCTTTGTCTGTCCGGCCCCCATACATGATTTTTCACCCAGACAGAGTAACATTGTGCACCAATCCATCTTTCCTTCCAAAGATTTGTTCAGTTCAAAATATTAATCAATCTACTGAGCTACCCACCTTCTTTAAAAATCACTCTAATAAGCTGGAATACATGCTGCACAAGTTGGACGTCCACAGACAGCTGAGATTTTACTTAGACAGGACTAAGGAATACAGAAAATCAGACCAACTATTTGTATCTTATGCTGACCAAAAAAAGGGAGAAGCGATAGCGAAAGTTACTTTATCCAAATGGCTATCGGACTGTATAAATTTCGTACATGCAGAATCAAAACAACAGCTCCCCTTTAATCCTAGAGCTCATTTTACGAGGGCAGTTGCTACTTCCTTGGCCCATGCCGCTTGCTTACCATTAGATACCATTTGTGTGGTGGCAACCTGGGCGAAACCACATACCTTTATTACCCACTACAAATTAGATAAAAACTCCAGAGACAGGGCGACGTTTGGTTCCACTGTTTTCAGGAATGTTCTCGCTTGAGCCACCCAGGATAAAGGAGCTAGGGACGCTACCCGTGTGTAAGAACAAACGGTGAGATCGAACAATTTCACATAAAGAAGTTATGTTCTTACCATAACGTTCCATGTGAATTGTTCATCTCGCCTTTGTTCTTACATTGCCCCCCTCCATTCCCTGTCCTGCGGTCTAGGAGAACTGAGCTGAGTTCAGTCTTCTCTAGATGTGGGTGTTCTTGAGCTTCCTACTGTACTTCAGGTATGGCATCTTTTCTCCTCTACTTTATTATAGAGTATTAGACAGTGTGGTTGCATTTCTGTGCGCTAGGGCGCAGTAACTAGTAGGGTTCTTCGAGTGTTAGCAAACTAGATCTGAGGGTTGACACCGGAGGATCATGGGATAGCACTGTGCCTCGAGCTTTCTCGAAGATGCGGAGCTGGTGATGTGGCCGACTCGGAGCCGATCCCATGTGTAAGAACAAAGGCGCGATGAACAATTCACATGGAACGTTATGGTAAGAACATAATGTCTTTTTTACTGACTCCAAATGTCCTAGGTTTAAGCCGTGTGATTTTCATTATCTATCCTTAAAGTGGCGGTAGCTGTAACAACTTGAGCGATAATCATTCATTATTGTCTACCTCATTTTGAGTGTGTGCTGAAAAGCTATTTCAGGTAACAGGGACAATCTTACTGAAAGTTCCTTTCTCAGCTATCAGGTTGAAACAATTGATCCTTTGTCAGCGGATCTTAGCAGGTATGCAAGTTGTAACCTCAAGACTCCTGACCAGAGGAGGGTAATATTCAGCTTAAAGGAATTCAGTAGCAGCAGGGTACACAGTGTGGGACAGATGAAAAAATGAGGACATCAGAGCAGAAGCCAAATTGGCCCCAGTTACAGAGAAGGACAGATTACTGTGGTTTAGTCACGTGCAGGAAAGCAGAAGACAATTTGGTGAAAAAGGTTTGCGAGAGAGACAGGAAGAAAGCAAGAGGAAATGAGGGCATTCAGCCAAGAGATGGATTACATGAGAAAATACATGTGACAGTCAGGCACGACTATCAAAGGAGGTAGGAGAAAGGCACTGATTTCAGATAGGTGGAAACCATTGACAATATACCCCATGTAGAAACATAGGAAAAGAGCCTGGTTAATGATGATGATGTATTTAATAGCAACAGGACTGTGCTTGTGATATAGTTCCACACAACTTTCTTCAGTCTGACACAGTGCTGTTCCCAATTGTGTGAGAGAGATATAAAACAACACATTTTGTTTACAAAGGCTGGCAACATTTAAGTAGTTTTTTGGAAGAGTTTGATGCCACAGAGGCATTATGTATTCTGGCCTTAGGATCAGGACATTTATGCCATTACCATGCCTAGCATCAATTGCTAGAAACTTGCTACCTTTTGCTTATCATTAGCTGTTGCTGAAGTTTTCCTTCAGCAGCTTCACTATGATAATTAAAATAAAGATTCTCATGTAACCAAATGCTGAGATACTTGTAGTTGATGATGTTTTCAGTAAGAAGGCCCTGATGGTCACTTACATGTAATTCACTTACATCCTTTTGCCAGTACCAGATAGCACTGTAGCTGAATTAAAAATGCAGAAGGCATAAGTATGTTTTTTGCTTAGCCACCCACACACTTTATGAAGGTGAGAATGAGCTAACCACTGTAACAACTTAAATGATTTGACTTCTCTGTGGAGAACAAGATCATCTGTGTATAATACTAAACTGAAGGCCCAGCAGGCTGTGAGCAATATCTTTAATAAATAGGTAGAAGAGAACGGGGAACAGGCTGGAACACAATGATATACCTACTTTTAAAGTGCTGAGCTTAGAATTTTTTTTACCTTTTGTTACTCTGAATGTATAATTAACCAAGCAGTCACTCTGTCATCTACGTGGACCTTCCACCAAGCCACTAATCATGGGCTTAGCCAGTAGTACAGAATATTCAACTGTCTGAAATGCTACCTTCATGTCAGCAAAAATACCATCTCTAAACATTCCTTTTCTGTATTTGCATAGGTAGTATATATATATATATATATATATATATATATATATATATATATATATATATATATATATATATATATATATATGCATATATGTTAAATATGGCAGTAAAGGTATTGAAATCATTTCTGAATCCATGCATGCCAGGATCTGGTTAGTAGGCCATATTTAGTTAAAGATCTACATTTAGGTGTCTATCTGTAGTCTCTAATAACAACCAATTGAGAGTCCTTAGACACAAGCACATTGGTGTCAAGTACCCAAACTACAATAATCTGTATTACACCTGAAAAGAAAGAGATAGGTTTAAAAAAAAAGCAAGAGTGTGCTAATGAAAGGCAGACATTTAAAGACACCAGATTGCACATCCTCATTAGGTTGCCTTTTTCTGTGCTGCATATCAATAAAGAGATTAGAAACTATTGCTGAAGTAGCAGTTCTAATGTGAAATATAGGCTGCATCCATTTTAGGTTGCCCAGTAGGAGACAGCTGCTGTTAGTCTCACTAATACCAGTAATATTTTGGTTAGAACTATTCAGTGTGCTGGAAAATTGACTATTGTTCCAAGAATAATTACGTCAGCCCACAGAATCCACAGTTTAGGAGTGCAAGAGTACCACAAATACTTGGTTTTAGAATGTGGCTCTATGATGGTGGAAACCATAACTGAGAACTCAGTATGCGCATTTCTTTCAAAGTATCAGATTTGTTGATAATTATTTAAAGTTACCCTACATGATAATGTGTTTGCTCCTAAGGTATTTGGTCTTGGTTGCCTTCACGGCTAGTTAGCATTCATTCCTCTTAGTTAGGACTTCCATGTGCTTCCATGGACCACGGAATGCTGCCAATGTACCCAGCACAAGTCCTTCTTCCACAGATAGAGAGCTTAAGAGCCACCCTTAAGTATCCTTTCTTTAAGTGGGAAATCTTATCTTGAATATCCTTGGTAATGTTAATTAGTAAATCCACTGCAATTTTGACATTTTTCTGGGCTTTAGCCATTTCAGGTTAAAAGCATATAATGCATTTAAAAGTGTTTTCTCCTTATCTGAAGAGATAGCTCTGCTTTTAACATTAATATAATTAGTCTTTGGTCTCTTAATTGGCCAGAATCAGGAGATAGGATGATGGGCACTGAGACAGTTCAGGAGAGCCCTGCTTCCTTCACACATGAATGAAATGTTGGTAATAATAGCATTTGGCACTGAGCTTTTACATTTGAAAGTGTTGGGCCTCATGAGCTTTTGATTGTCTATGCGTTGAGCTATTACGTGTGGAAGTGTTAGGCCTCACTGGTGTTTGATTATCTATGTCATTGTTTCCGCCTGCAACTTTTTTCTTGAGCAGAGCCTTGTTGGGGTATATCCAACTCAGGATGAGCTCTCCAAGGAGAATAAGTCTATTATGTTTCTTGATATTATAAGTAAAGTAGCACATCCCATGCTTTATCTGAATCTGGGGAAGGAATATAAGGCATAGATATCATGAGTTTTTTTTGTATTGTCTTCTGTCAAGATTGTGACATCAACCATATGGGGAAATCTAGACCTTTGAAGGAGTTTTTATATCTATTATTTATTTATTTATTGATTGATTGATGCATTTGTTAACCGGGAAAGTCCACTGGGCCTAGAATGAACTCATTTTCAGTGGAAGCCCTGGAGAAAAGCTCCACAATAATTACATACAATTAATACATATAAAATATTAATACACATAAGAATAACAAGCAGTAGAATTACAATCATGGTAAAATAGGCTTAATAACAAGTGTACATACTAACACACATTAGTGTAAAATATATCTGCAAGGATCACAGCAGAGGGAAGTTAAATTCAGTGTAAGAATAGAGAGCTAAGGAGGGAAAGAAGTGAAGCTAATAAGTCAGCAAGTAATAGGTAGGCAGAAAGAAGAGAAAGGAAATTATAGTAACAGAAAAATTAAAGGTGAAGCACAGGAAAGATAAGTAAGGTGTTGGGGTTGTTTACTTGGGTACAGGAGCATAACGAATGAGAGGAGAGATGTAGTTTGAGGGATTTTTTTTAAAGAGGGCAGGATTATAGATAGTCCTGAGTGCAGGGAGAGATCGTTCCATACCTTGGAGGCAGAATAGGAATACAACATTTGTCTGGCTGATAATTTGAGTTTTTCGATAGACAGTAACATTTTGTTTTCTGACCTGAGATCTTGGTTAGGATGGTACATGGTCAGTATGGAGGAGAGGGAAGGACAGGTTTCTGGGTGATAGATGAACTTGTGAGCTGTAGTTAATTGTAGAAAAGAGAGATAGTGTGGGAGTTTTAGCCAATTTAGTTGAAGCAGAGAGGAACAATGATGGGTAGAAAATGTTGCATTAGTGACAAATTTGATGACTTTGTTGTAGCAACAATAAAGTTTTGTGAGGACTGAAGATTGGTCAAGATGGGAGCACCGTATAGCAAAGTAGGAAGCAAGAAGGAAATATATAACATACTATGATATGACCTTTTGAGTGAAGGCGTTATCCCTCCTGTTCAAACCTGTTTTTTGTGTCTATGAGGTGAACACCTTAACTATTAAGCCAACTCCCAGCCCCTACTCCATTTGATCTTCTTCAAAATCTACAAAGATGATGTAATTTGGAATAACATGGGAAGAATGAAGAGGTAATGTTTCAGACATCTCTCCGTTACATTTAAATGTTGAATTATCTAAAACCATGCAGTTTCTAGAAGGCCTGTGTATTATTAAACTATTAACCTTTAAGTGAGAAATCTTCAAAAAATGGTTGCGCATTGCAGACTCCATCAGCAGTAGCAACAATTTTCTTGATTAGGAAGGGTCTGAACTAATCATCAACTACTCAGTCAAGACTCATATTGTGCTTGATAACCACAGATCTGCTGAATTTTAAAATAGTGAGGAACTGACTAAGTATAGTTGTTTGTACTAATGTAATTGCAGGTGATGGTAGTCATGGTGTTGAAAGAATTGTGGAAACCATTTGCTCATTACAGAGAAATTCATATGTATTTATGTTATTGAATCATTGTCACCACCATCATGTTTTCCTCATTTTCTTCATAGTGTCTGAGTGTTGCTCCAACTGTCACCATTTCTCTTGATTCAGTCCCACTCTCCTACCTTCTTCAACAGTCATACGTGACTGTTGCAGGTCTTCTCTCACACAATCCAAACATCTCATTTCTGGATGACCTCCGTTCTGCTTCCCTTCTTCCTGCCTACCCCAAATCTTTTACAACAGATTGTTTTCTGCTTTCCTGCATACCTGAACCACCAAAATCTGTTCTCTTTGATCTTCTCTGCAATTGGAACTACTTGGGCTTCTGCTCTAAAGTCCTAATTTCTTCATCTGTCCCACAGTGTGCATCCTACCACCTGTCTCAGGCACTTCATCTACATCATCTCATGCTTCCTTAACTGCTGTGCCTTCACTGCCTAGGTTTCTGTACCATATAGTAGTACTGGTTGTACCACTGTTTTGTACAACTTACTTTTCAGTTTCTTTTGCATTCTTTTCTCATACACCACCCCTGCCACTCTGTGCCAGTTGGGTGCAGCCCCACTGATTCTAGCTTTGACCTTCTCAATCAGATTTCCCTTGAACAAAACCACCCTTCCCAGGTACTTGAAGCTATTAGCTTATTCCACTATTTCCCCTTCTATCTCAGTTCTCAATCTCCATTTGCTGCAATTACAACTGTCTTATCTGTACTCACTTTCATCCTGTGTACATAAAGTATTGCATTCCAGTCCCCTATCCTTTGCTGAAGTTCTTCTTCAGACTCTGCCTGTAATGCCACATCTTCTGCATACGGCACTTTGTTGATCTCTCCCTTCTGACCAGTTTGCTGATGTAGTTCATCACCAGTATGAACAACAGTGGGCTCAGAAATGAAGACTGATGCAAATCCACTACAAATGGGAACCCCTCTGTGAGTCTGAATGCTGTTTATACTTGTTTAATTAGATCCTTGTACACAACCAGGACTAATTCTGTCAATGTTTCTGGGACTTCAAACTATCACAGGACAGCCCATATCAGCTTTCTTGGGACCTTGTCATATGCTTTCTCCAAGTCTAGGAATGCCCAGTTAGACTCTTCTCAACTGTCTGTTTTACTGCAAAAATCAGGTTGGTTGTGTTACATCCTGATCTGAATCTGAACTGCTCATCTTCCATCTTCCATTCTATTACTCTGCATATTTTTTATCAGTCACCCTGTCCAGAACTTTTAAGTAGTATCTGAGCTTGATGCCTCTACACTGCCCAAACTTGTAAATGTTCCAATTTCTTGTACACTGGTACTGGTGTGCTTATTCTCCTGGCATCTGGGATGCCACTTTTCCTCATACTGCAATGAATACACTCAGAAGCCTTTTCTCCCTTCATTCCCAATATCTTGATCATATCTGCTGGAGCCTCAACTGAGCCTCCTGCCTTCCCTGACTTCATTTTCCTTAGTGAGGTTCTTACTTCTTCTAGGGTATTGTTTAATATCTGTTTGTAAATTTCTCTTTGAAATATTTTTGTTATGAAACATGAGTTGGCTATTGGTCTTTCATCTGCACTCTTCAGGGTGGGGGTTCTTAGGAAGACATCTTATAAAGGCATGCTTGTAAGCTGTGGGAAATATCCCTGAAGTTAAAGAGAGATCATAAATGAAAGTCAGGGGTCTTGTGATGGGGGTGGGGACAGATATTTTAAGGAAGGAAGAGTAAAGCTTGGAAAGTCTTGCACCAGGATTAACATCTAATGTAAGTAGACCTTTTTTGATTTTTTTTTCAGGGACCTGTCTAAAACAGAAGATTGAAATGTAGGCTGCATAGCTGTGATGCTGGTGACTGGAATGTATTTATAACTGGAGGTGGAGTTTGAAAAGAGGGAGGGGTGTTGTTGATTATGTCTTGAATAATTCATGAAGTATCTGTAAGTATTAACAAAGTTATAACAGTCTTTTACTGCAACAATAGCTGAGACTGTGATATTGCTAGTTAGTGTTTTAAGCTCCTTTAAGTAGTGTTTTAGAGTAGCTGCAAGAACCTCTTGTATTTTCCTCAAATAAATTAAGCTATTCTATCTTTCTTTCTGAGTATTGATTTATATTGTGTAGTTACAAATGTGTGTGTGCTGTTGTTTCCATGCCTACCAGGCTTTGTCCCTAGTTGTGAACATTTTTTTTCTGTTCTGGGGAAAGCAAGGCACATTTTTGTCCCTTTTCCATGCCACATTATGACGTGATCTCTGTATATGTATATGTGTGTGTAATATAATATAACGAATACATGGTAATGCAGTAACTACATATAATGCTAGATAACTTTTAAAAGTTATATATTTCAAAGGACACATACTGTAAATAATGTCACATAAATATATAGATACCATGAAGCATACCCCTCTTCATTACTATTTTCAAAGAGAAATGCCACTGTCCTATCTTGTAAGATTTTTAGCTAGGACTCTAAGACACATCTGCTGATAATCACAGACAGCACCACAGTAATATGGTACATAAGCAAACAAGGAGGAACCATGTCTTAACCCTGTGCAGTCTAGGCATGATGGCCTGAGAAATTACAAATCAGCACAGTCTGTACATTCAGGCTTATATTCCATTAGAGCAGAGCACAGGAGCAGACACTTTGAGCAGATCCAGGACAGACATCTATGAATGGAAGTTCCACGGAAGTGTCTTCTGAAAGCTTCCTATCCTTGGAAAACTCATTAGATAGACCTATTTGCTTCCACACTCAAAATTCAAAGAAACTCTGTTGCAGGATGGCTTGCCTGGAAGATAGATGCCTTTTCTTTTCAAGAATGGGAATGTTCCTTTATGACTTCTCCCTTTCCTCTGATAGCCAGAGGTTTTTTTAAAGATCCAAAAGGACTCTCCAAAAATCATCTATTTAACATTTGTTTTATTTAACATTTGTTTACCAGAAAATTCTAACTGGGAATGAAGCCAATTTTCAGTAGAGGCCTGGGGAGAAACACTCCAGATGCATGTCTTTGTAATGTGGGAGGAAACTGGAGCACCCGGAGGAAATCCACACAAATGCAGGGAGGACAAGCAGACTGCACACAGAAGGCACCCCGGCCAATAACCGAACCAGAGAACCTCTTGCTGTGAGGTGACAATGCTACCTCTGCACCACTGTGCCATTTTGGTAACTTCCTTCTAGCCCAGACAACATTAGTTTTCCTTTTTTGTAAAAATGGCCATGGGCAATTACCACAATCTTCCCACAGAATGAATATAATCACACAAGAAAATGTATCACTGATCCATCTTAATCTGTAGAATCTTCATTTGACTGCTTGGATGATATAATTTTGATCCTACTTAGGCACCTTTTCTTGAGGATCATGTGCAACATGCATTAAAGGAGTCTAGAAAACCCACTATTGGGAAATCCTATTTAGTCAAATGGAAGAGATTTTCTAGTTGATGCCTCAGGAAGAATTAGGACCCATCCAAAGCAGAATCACCTCTGGTTCTCCTCTGTGTGAATTGTTCAAACTAGTCCTATCTCACTCCTCTATTAAAATTCTTATTTCAGTCATTTCTGCCTGCTGCTTTTAGATCCCCCTTTCTTCCTTATTCCAAGGTGCATATCTGTTCACCTTAAAAACGTGGTTACTCCTTGGGATATCAGCTATGTTTTAGGAAAACTCAATCTATGACCCCCTAGATCAGCTCATCAAATTAACTTGAAGTTCATAGCCTAGAAAACTGTTATACTCACTGCTGTTACTATGGCTAGGTGAATGTTTGAGTTGCAAGCTTTGATTGTGACGCATCCCTTCCTCAATTTTCATAGAGACAAGGTGATCTTAAGAACTAATCCTTTCCATGTGTCTAAAATGGTCTCAGAATTCAGTTTAAATCAATCCATCCATTTCATTGTGTTATTTTCTAAACCAAAAAATAGAACAGAGAGAGTGAGAGAGAGTCTTATATATACTGGATGTCCAAACACAGCTCAGATGCTAGGTTGACTGAACAGAATACTTTAGAGCTGTGGATGAGCTCTTCATTTCTTTTGATGAAAAAAAAAAAACACTTGCTGTCAAAACAGACAATTTCTAAATGGTTATCCCATTCTATCCATTTTTGTTATTCTCACCATCATAACTCCTACCCTCAGAAAGCCAAATTTCACTCTGTCAGAGATCTGACAATGTATAAGACTTTTTGGAACGGGGTAGACACTTAAACAATTCTAGTGGCAGCTGCTTGGTCTTCTATTCACATATTCAGCAAACATTACAGGACTGACTCTTTACAAGACTGAGTGTTTTTCTAGCACTAGGATTTTCCAGATTTATTCTTCAGGAGCTCTTAGACTCTGACCCTCTTTTCTCCTTCCTGGTTTTATAGACTTTGGCAATTGTCTCATTCAGCTATATGCTATTATAATAGTGATCTAATTATGAACATTGTACAGTTGTGTAAGTAAACAGTAGACTAGAGCCGCTGATACTCAAAATTCACATGTTTAGCAGTCATAAAGCTGGACCAGTTCTGACTGACTGACTGCTCCTTCTAGACATTAACTCATGTTGGCTGCTATCCTGGTGCGTTGTCCTGTAGGAATGTTACCAGCCTTTCTTTCAGGATTCTCTTTATGGCTTTCTCTAAGCTAAGCTAACAGGCCTGTAGTTCCCAGGATTTTTTTTGCATCCCCTAAGGGGGAAGAGGTCCTTCTTACTTCTTTCCGGTTCAGTAGACAGTGATCTGCTAAATATTGCCAGGAATCTGCCAGGAAACTGTCTGGATTTTGAGGAGTCTGGCTTACAGCTCATCTGCACCTTGACTTTTCTTCTATTTAAGAGCAGCCAGTTATCTCCCTTTTACCCTCTCCTTCTCTCTGCTGATGTGACTCTGTTGCCCTTGCTATTTTGCCCTGTTTCCCTCCTAGCATGGCACCCTCTTCTTACTTTCCTTTGTGAAGACTAAAGTAAGGCAATTCTTCAATACCTTTGTTTTTTTCCCAGTCTTTGATCTTCCTTCCATCTTTGCTCAGCCTGTCCAGTACTATCTCTTCCTAGATTTTTTCTGATATACATCTAAAGAAACAAATGCTTCCTTTCCTGATCACTTCCACTAACTCTTTCCATCTTTAGCTTTTGCTGACCTTATCATCTTCGTTGCTTTTTTTTTTTTTGCTAAACACCTCATGCTGCACCTCCGCCACCTTCCAACATTCTGCTTTCCACCTCATTCGCCCTAACTGGTGACCTTACATTCCTATATACCTACACTGACGACTATCTTTTACCTTTTGCCTTTTCATCACACCTCTCTCCATAGCTCTGATTACTCAATCTCTGACATATTCCCATAACGTGTTTATTCCCTCAATTTGTTGCTCGTCTCCTAATTCATTCTAGACCACCTCCCATGGCATAGCATAAATTCAGTTTTCTAACATTTCACACCATCACCTTTTCCTTGTTATTTTTATCTTTCTCCCATACATTAAACAAATGATGGCATGATAACTCCTGCCTAACAATGCCTTAATAAGGACATCCATGACACCCTCTGCTGCATGAACCTTTCTTAGTCCAAGATATGAATGAATTCCCTCTTCCTCTTCACCTTGTAGCTTGGAATCAGCTAGTATACTCCTGAAAGATTCAGACTGCCATGAATATTACACTCCTCCTACTGCAACACTTCTTTAGTCTGTCTTCCTATCTCGTATCCACCTCTCCTTTTGTGCTGTGTGGATGATGCACTCTTATTAGTCCTCCAGCTGTTTTTCCATTTCCTCTACTTTAATGGGAAGGACACTTAATCTTGCTTAGATAATGGAGTAATCCTACACTAATACCCTACTGGACAACATACATTTTCTAGCAGGGTATTAATGTACAAATATCACCTGGTAAAAAAAAGTCCTCCTGTTCACAGTAGCAGATAAAGATGCTTGGATGTTTAGCAAGAATAAAATAAATAAATAATCTAAACAAACAAAAAATAATACATGTACATGTGTGAGAATGTATGTTTGCATGTGTGCATTAATGTGTCAGTATACATGTATGAGAGAGAGCGAGAGAGAGAGAGAGAAAATGTTCAACTTCTTTGCCTAATAATTCAGGAAAAGCCAATGATGTTGAGAGAGACTGCTCATCTTTGCTGAAGAATTTAGGATAAAGCCAATGATGAGGGGGAGGGTATTTCAGAACAATAAGTAATATGAAAGGATAGTGTCATTGATTGACAGTAATCTTCAGTGATTTACCTCAAAATCATTTTTGGGGGCCAGACTAAAATAAAGGACAGTTGGTAGTCGTGAGGGTTGCAGTGCCTTACACTGTATGATTTTTTTTTCCATTCTTTGATCACAATGAGACATCTAAAGTGTACTCAGTCAAGAAAGTAGCAGTAATTGCTGGGACTGTGTGTGTGTGTGTGTGTGTGTGTGTGTGTGTGTGTGTGTGTGTGTGTGTGTGTGTGTGTGTGTATGTGTGTGTGTGTGTGTGTGTGCGTGTGTGTGTGTGTGTGGACATTAAATGCTTACACATATATTTTGGATGTAAAATACATCAGCATCAATTACATATGCTACCGCAAGTATGAAACATTAGCAGAAGGACTATTTTACATTATGACTGCTTTTGTGTTCTAATTTGGTGTTTTGATTTGAATGTTTAAAAAATGCAAAACAATTTGACAGCCCATTATCTAAGCACCATAATGCTTTCCAGGGTATGTGTTATATGAGAAATAAAGGCCTCCCTGGAGGGTGTTATTGCTTTCTTCTGGCCTGGCTGCACCCTTTACCTTTCCTGGTTTAATGATATTTATCTTCTTTCTCTCCTCTTGTTTTGTTTCATATATCCTCCCTGTATGTAGATATCCACTCCAACACCATTTCTCCCTTCTATTTCCCCCCTGAACAGTTTATTCCCGGTCACCTCCATATCACATCCCCTATTGTCATTGACCTAAAACTTACTGTTCTAGTGACATTTCTCAAGGAAGATAGTATACTTGTGTGTAGAATCACCAATGCAGTAGAGCTTCATTTGGAACTCACTGGAATGGTAAATCTACCCTTTCCTTTCCCTAATAGAAGTATGTTTATGACTGTTAATAACTAATTTTACTAAACTGTTCTTACATTTATTATTTGAGTATTCATACTGGTTACATTCTGGACACAGGATAATTGTTAGCAGCAAACAAATTTACCTGTGCACACCAAAAAAGGTTTGAAGATCAGAACGTGATCTTTACTAAACTGATTATATATGGGTGTCTTACAGACTAACCAAGTTACCTTAGAATGTTGGTATAAGACCATTGTTAATTATTTTAGGGAATAAGGTTACAGATAATAAAAACATCCACTGGATGGAAAAGTGTTGGAAGGTGGTTAAGCCCAAGTGTTAATGATTTAGTGCTGTAATGACCTCTCCAATGATTTACTGTAATGCTAAAGACCTTATACAAAATTATACTGTCTGCAAATTGCTGGCATTTGTGCCTTATGACGGAGCAAACTGGAGGCCTTGTTGATGTGCTCCCACTTGCAACAGTATAAGAACTGTTTATTTGACCAGCAAAGGGACCCATTTGGAAGAACTGATGCCTAGGCAGGTATGGCCATTGACTTCCACAGACAGAAAATTATTTTTTCTCTGCTGTCTAAGTTCAAAATCTGTAAGAGTACATGTTTCAGCAGCATTCAGACAGCCTTCAGGGATGTAGGGGGCAGTCTGAAGTTTAGCCTCCACCAAGATTCAGTAAGTTGAGATATTGCATATTCACTCATATACAAGATGATAAAAATGTATTTGATAGTATATCGTTTGAGGACTGTGGCCTAGTCTTGTGATGTACCTAGTATGTGCCTGCTGGTATATTAGCCTAGTGTACCATACCTCTCAACTTCTTAGTCTAGGAAATCTAGACAGAGCTTCCTTTAATGGAGGGCCAAAGCCCCCAAAATAGGGAGATATTTTAAATATTGCTCTTATAAACTTAAACATTGTTAGACTAACAGGATTTGTGCTGGCATGCATTTTATATTTTTATTTCTTGTATTTGGTTTTAAAACAATAGACAAACAAAAACTATAAAACAAACAACTATTTACATAGGTCTACAGCTGATTAATGCATCAAAGTTATACATATCAACAACAATTAATATTTTTCAAGCAGATCTTTAAGTTTAAGCCAATATTTATGTGAATGTGAATATTAGAAGTTCTCATATTTATAGTATGCAATTCGCTACTGTAAACAAATTTTGCCATTCTAATGAATCCAACATTAGCGGGGTAAGTTTACTTTTCCAATCTTTAGTAATTACTTTTCTGTCTATAGCAACAATAGACCAAAGAAGAGGCACTTGGGTTTTTGTAATTATCTCAGGAATCGGAGCATTAAATAAAACTAAACATTTATGAATATTATATATATCTGATCATAGAGCTTGAATTAAGTTATTAATTACTTTCCAAAAAGGGGAGATAACTTCACATTCCTATACCATATGCATCCAATCAGCTATTATTTCAGAAGCACATCTCCAGCATTTAATTCTTTTTGATTTTTACATAATTGTAATTTTGTTATGAGTGACAAAAGCTTTGTGTAAAAATTTCCAAGTGAAACGTTTCCAGTATAATGAAGATATAGTTTTATCTGTAAATTTTAATATTATTTTCTAGTATTCTTCAAAGAAGTCTTCATTATTAATTTTTGAGGAATGTTTTCAATAGGAATTGTCTGTGTGAAATCTTCAAAGAAGTCTTCATTATTAATTTTTGAGGAATAATTCCAATAGGAATTGTCTAAATGTGTGAAATCTAACTTAAGAAGTTTATAAATTTGGGACAAATATTATTATTATTTATTAAGAATTCCAATAATTTGGGGAATGATTTCTTATCTAGGTTAAATATCTTTATCTGTGTTCACAAAGTCTCTAAATATTTGTAAAATTAAACAATTCTCAGAATCTTGATTGCATTTGGTCCCTACATATATATATATATATATATATATATATATATATATATATATATATATATATATACATATATATAAGTACCATTCTAAGTAGTCATTTCTATATGCAATTGGAAAAATAGAAAATATTAAGTCTTTAATACAATGGTTAGAATATGTAAACTTTTGGAAAGAGAAAACAATGTTATTTAAATAGGAAATTTGCGAAGATGGTGTAATTCCATTTATATAAACATCTTTTAATAACCAGATAAAACTATTAGGCACTATTTGTTTACAACTGGTTGTGATATTTTTATTTACTAATACTATTTCTTGATGTATTTGTTTCCATTTTGAATCATAAAATTAATTTATCCACAACACTACAACTTTTACAGTTTGTTGAAGCAGCATACAATTGAATATCATGGAATCCTATTCTACCATTAACCCAACCTTTTCTATGCCAATCAAAGGAAACTCTTTGTTTATTAGAATGCCAAAAATAAATAAATAGAATATTATTTATCTTCTTTAATTATTTTGGTTGAGATAGTACTAAAGATTTACGACAAACAATATTTTAATGATAATTACCATCTTAATAAGCATTAATAGTTCTTCCATGGTAAAGAAGAATTTGATCCAATTTGTGACAACTTGAAATTTTATCAACAACCTGTTGAAAGATTGTTTGTATCATTTCTTTACTATTAGGTATAATGGTTACACCAATATATTTCATTTGATTGCTATTCCAATTGAAGTTAGAATATGTATGATTTTTTAAAACTTTTTATTAATAATGTACTTGTTTTATTATGATTACATTTTAAGTTCGAGATTTCTTCAGACTAGTTGTATGTTCTAATGACTTTTCTATATTTCCTATTGTTAGTAAAATATCATCAGCAAAGAGTTGAATCTTTAATTTGAAATCTTTTATTTTGATACCAGCAGTGTTCTTATTGGCTCTAATACTATTAGCAAAGGGTTCTATAGCTAATGCAAAAAGTAAAGGTAATAATGGACAGTCTTGTTTTGTTTCTTTTTGTAAGTTAAAGGAATTAGAAAGAAAGGAACCTATTTTAACATAAGTGAGTCATTGTATAACTTAGAAATTAATGCAAGTGTTTTAAACAGGTATGACAAACTAACTGAGCCAAAAGCCTTATCTAAATTGAGACTGATGATAGAAAATTATTTTTTATTTTTATTTGCATAGTCTTTTAATATATGCATTCTTATTATGTTATACTGTACTTGTCTATTTACCTGGTTTGATCATTGTTAATTAGTTTAGGTATAAGTAGATTAATTCTGTTAGCAAAAATGGACATGAAAATGTTATAGTCCACATTTAAATGTGAGATAGGTCTGTATGATGAACTTTTGTAGGATCCTTAACTTGTTTTTAAATAGATGATATAAGGGAATATTTCTATGATTGGGGGGACTTCAGCAGTTGATTTTACTTCTCTGTAGACCTTGTCTAATATTTTAAGTGCAACATCCAGTAATATTTTATATAGTTCTGGTATAAGACCATCTAAGCCTTGCACCTTATTATTTTTTAACTTTTTTATTTGATATTTTATTTTTGGTTAAAGTGAATGGTATATCCATTTTTTTATTTATTCACTTGTTATTTTATTATTTATATTTTCCTTAGAAAAGTTTCAACTATATTATTGCTTATATTTTCATAAAGTATTTTAAAGCCCACAAGAATCTTTAACATCTGTTCTTCTTTCTTTTTTATTATTTATGTGTGTTATAATTTATTTGATATGAGTTAATTTATTTATTTTCTTTGATCTAAGAGTAAGTTTATGCAAGCTTAAAGGGTTTACTGAATAAGTCTGAAGTTTTTTCAGGTTTATTGAAACTTTATGATTTTGAATTCTATATATTTTGTATTTAAGTTTTTAAGTTCAGACTGACTGATAGTTTCATTTGGTTTTAGATTTAAGTTTAGTGTATCTATTTTGGCACGTAGTATATTCAATTCTTTGTCCCATTCTCTTGTTTTACTAATATATGAGCTTGTAACTCTTCCATTTAAGTAAGCCTTTAGTGACTTCCACAGGACAATGTCAGATAATTCACCATTCATGTTTATTTCTAGGAAATGTTTGATCTCTTTAACAGACCAGTCCTTAAATCTTTTTATTTTAATGTATACTGGTAATCTCCTGTAAGGTATTACATTATCAGATTTTAAAATAATGGTAAAGATTATAGCATTATGGTCATTAATGGACAAGACACTATTGAAACGTCTCTGATATGTGATAAATTGTTTGAGACAGAAATTTTATCAATATTTGTTTGTGTTCCATATCTATATGAATAATGGGTAAACTGAAGTGAGTTTGTTTTCCTTATCTCATATATATCATTTAAATTCATTAGATTGACAAAATTCATGAAGTATTTGGCTGAAGATATGATTCTCAGCTTTCTATTTGCAGTGGAATATTTGTCTTATAAAATACAGTAAAAATCACCAGCCATTATGACTTCACCTTTCATGTCATAGGCTATAGTGTCTAAGTATTTTTTTGCATCTTTGCCAAAATTTCAGAAAGTATGCCACCTAATATATGTTTCATCATAATAATGATTAACGTTTAATAGAATTAACAGTTTAACCTTTCAAACTCTAAATGAAAATATGTGGCTTTAATTTCATATATAGCTAAAAGAATCAAACTCTAAAATTTTAAAAAGGGAACTAGTAACCATTTGAAGTAGGGAAATAAATGATTTACCTTGTAAAATTTAAATTAAGCACCTGTTCTTAAGTATTCAAGCACTTATTTAAACGAATAATAATTAATAACCATGAAATACATTGATTTTCATTTGTCCTTCAGTTTTTTACAGTTTCTGTCTTTCATTAACCAATCATCTCTTGTTTCTCTTATCTTGAAAGAAGTTGCTAGATTCCAGTCCATTTCTTCATTTTTTCTAAGATATTATTTTTCTGTATAAAGTCCATTGCATCTTCCAAGGTGTTAAAAATCATCCTTCCTTCTGGAAGGTGAATCCTTAATTTTGCTGGAAACAGGGTTTGTGCTTTAATATTGTTTTTCTTTAAGCTTTTGACAAGTGGCACACATGCTTTTTTCTTTGACATCACTAATGTTGAAAAGTCATTGTCAAATCTTATAGTATTTTCTTTCATTTTAACTAGATAATTAGCCCATGCAGTTTTTAAAACTAAGTCATTATCTTGACTTGAGAAAAAAATCTTATGATCACTGACGTTGGTGAAGGTATCTTTTTTCTTCAAGATAAGTTAAAAAGTGATCTATGTGCCCTTTCAATGCCAAAGGAAAAAGCTTCAGGCATGTTCAAAGTTTTAGGCAGCCAGGTATTAACAAGTTGAATCATACTATCTCCTTCTTCTTTTCAGGAATACTGTAACTACTGTATTCCTTCTAGATCTGCACTCTTAAGTCTTCTATTTTTTCCGGGAATAAGTTGTTTTTTTATCAGAAGAAATTCAATGTTGTTCTCATTTTCAAGTAATCTTCTATCAAAAATCAGACATTGCCTCTTTTATACTCGAGATTTGTGATGATTGTTGTTTAACAGATTCGCTCAGCACTTCAACTTGTTTTTTACATTCCTCTTTAAAATTGATCATTTTGCTTTCTAATTTATCTGTCTATACAGATAGCTCATAGATGTTACTTAGTATACCTTGTATGTTTTTTTTTTTTTGTAGTACTGCCCTGTATACTGGGCTTAGAGTGGCTCATTCTGAGACAATTAGTTCTTTCTAGTTTTCATGACAGGAAAAAAAAACAGTTAAAAGAGTTCCAAACTTGTTATTTTTGTAGTAAATCTTTCAGCAGATGTTCAGCTGTAAATCCATCAAGTTTTGAAATGTTCTATTTGAGTTTTTAGTGAAAATCCTGTCAGAGATGTTAAAATGCTCACCATCTTGGCCATGCCCCTAGAGTGCATTTTCTGAAGGATATGAATTTTGAAATTCAAGTGTATATCATTATTTAATGACCTCAATCTTCAATTATTTGTAAGAAAACCACAAATTTTATGATGAACAGACCAAAAATATGAGGTAAAAATCTAGACATTCTGCAAAAATCTAGACAGTTGAGAGGTATGCATAGTATACACTGCAAATATTTTGACTTGTATATCAAATATCCTTGTCAAATTACACTTTTTTATCTAGTACAGTGTACTGTCAAACTGAGAAGACCTAAAGTGTCTTCTCAGCCTCCATCGCTTCCAGGAGGTTCATGCTTGGATTTGTTAGTTTTCTGTTAAACTATGTATTGGTGTTAATGCTGTAAGTCCTAACTCCTAACACATTTCTGTTCAAATAACATTATTTGCTGTCATGCTGCACATGCGGCAGGGAGCACCTGCATTCCCTTTTAGCCATCTTTCTGTATGATGGATTTATAATGATATAATGCTACAGCTGCAACACCCTTCTTATTTGAATCAGTACATTGCATGGTTAACACTGCTATGGTACAGCGGACGATAAGTGCATCGGAGCATAGTGTATTTGGCTGCAAAGATTGAGGTAATAGTGCCAGTGTTGCTGTCTTGCTTAATTATTTAGTCAGTGATGATGGTTACTTTAAATTTGGCTTTTTTATCATCTTTTATTAGTTCATATACCGTATGCTGCATTCAAGTGGAATGTTGAAATCTAGAGCTATAGGAAAGGATGAGCACTATGAGAAAGAAGTATATAGAACTGTATAGAAGCCATGCAAATGAACATATACCTGATCCATAACAATATGTAAGAAATTGCTGGATGTCATGGCTTTTAATACATGTATGTAACGTTTATGTAAACTACATTTTAAAAACAGGTGAATATTTGTATACTGTGTCTGTGCTAAAAATGGTCTATTTACAATAGGAAGATTAAAAGATAATATACACAAGTAGTCTTCAAGACCTTGCAAGGGAAATGGTATAATGTGGGAATTATCTAGCACTGTTCATTTATCTTTTTCTGTAATTTCTTTTTATTTAAAATAATTTATTTGATAGTAATTCCATATATGCTAGGTATAAAAGTATGGGTACTTTATTGCTTATGTGTATATAACCAAGTATTTGCTAGTGCTAAAGTAACTATTAGAAAATGATGCATGCAAATGAATGACTATAGTAATAATCTTTTTAAGAGAGGGCAGAGTACAAACTATGTTTTCATATTAGTAGCTTATACAAATATAGGAGTCATGAAGTTGTTGCATACAGCATTTTTCTAGATATATCTCTAATTTTATGTACATGTATGGGAACTGTCTTCATTTATGAATTCTCTGTAATGTCAGGTTTTCTTGTTCAATCACTGCTGCTGTTTGAGTAGCAATTTTATAAATAGATTTATTTTCCTAGTGTGCTAGCTTATAATGTTTAGGTACTTTTTGTGGGTGACCCCCAGATTCCCCAGGTGCGCAGTAACAAGCCCTGCCTAAACCCCGCCCACCACCCAACACTCAGTGACGTGAGCGAATAATTACACATCCTCATGAATATTCATTGCATACTCCTCATGGCATAGTCACATAATGTGACACTGCATTGAGGGGCATTTAGTCAAGCATTCAGCTGCTGAGTACTATATTTAACCGGCATAAGTAAGAGTAATGAAGCAAATGCATTATTTTACAATACAGAAAATACACACATTTCCCTTTGCCTTAGCATTCAGCTGATGTGTAATGTATTTAACCAGCATAACAAATGTATTTCAGTGGCAGCATAACAATGATTAAAATCACTATTTCTGACTCACACCGGCGTCATGAATATTTCTCACTGTTAAGTATTTCCCAGCCAATATCAACATAACAATGATTATAATCAATACATTTGTTGCTGCCACCGGCCTCATTTTAGTAAAACAGGTGTAATGCTATAACCATGCACGTGTTACTAAAATAAGGCCTAAAAGCATAAAACACTAACGACACAAAATACCAATAAGTGCAATACTGGAAAAAGAACTAAACCCTGTACACAACACTAAATATCAAACTAAATGTTTTATACAGCCCTCATGTTTAGGATAAGCCCCCACACCCTCTAGACTTAAATATACCAACTCCACCATTGTACCAGCTCACGGAAGGGAGATATCTCTGTGTAAAGAGAAATCGCTGCTAGCTCATGATAAAAAATGAACTGACAATGAATTCAGTCAAAAAAACTAAACTGATTTCACACCCACTCCTATCCCACAGAATACATTCAGCTATGTAATTCAAGACTACTATTCCAACCACACAATTACTTGACTTTAATACACTCTGTAAATTATGCATTCCAAATACTGTAGTTTGCAAACAAATAATGCAAAAAAGAAGTTGACATTCTACATTCTTAATATTCTGCTTAACAAACACACACACTCACACAACACCCATTTTATATATATATATGTATATATATATATATATATATATATATATAAAATATATAATACGGATTCATTTCACAAGCTCAAAGTTTCAAAACTTTGAACTGCAAATGGTCAAGACCATAAGATCGAAGTTCTGAACTTCTAACATTTTGAATGGAGATCGCCATACAGCACTGAATGGGAAATTTACCATTTCCTCACTGTAGTGTGATCTCGGAGTTGGTATATTTATTTAGTAGGGGGTGTGGGAGGGTGCAGGAGGGCATGTAAAAAAAATTTGTTTTTATTTTTTATTATAATTTTGAAGTTTCAAACCTTCAGTCTCATGGTCACGACCATTTGCAGTTTGACGTTTTGGAACTTCAAGCTCGTGATCAAATCCACATATACACACATACAGTGTGTGTGTGTGTGTGTGTGTGTGTGTGTGTGTGTGTGTGTGTGTGTGTGTGTGTGTGTGTGTGTGTGTGTGTGTGTGTGTGTGTGTGTGTGTGTGTATGTATATAATATAATATAATATCATATATATGTGTGTATGTATATATATATATATATATATATATATATATATATATATATATATATATATATATATGTATATATACATACATACATACACATATATTGATAATAGATAAGGATAGTATGAGTGTGTATGTTTATAAAATACACATACACACATACACACACACACACACACACACACACACACACACACACACACACACACACACACACACACACACACACACACACACACACACACACACACACACACACACACACACACACACACACACACACACACACACACACACACACACACACACACACACACACACACACGCATATGTTTACAAGCACACATACACACGCACACACATGCACACATACACATGTATATATATATATATATATATATATATATATATATATATATGGTCAAAAAACACCTGCAAGCTAACACTAGTATTTTTACAGGGGGGCACTGCCCCCCACACTCCCTGCTATTTATATATTACAACTCCGAGATTGCACAACAGTGCAGACAAGGGAAAATCCTTGCCCTGTTTGCAACATAATGTCGACAGGTAATTTGCATGCACTTCATGTCAAACAAATGAACTACTTAATATTCATGTGTCGACCATATGGGTCGATCATATGAATGTTAGACCAAATGAATTTCAACATTTTGATAGTAAAACATATATATATATATATATATATATATATATATATATATATATAAAGAGAGAAATATACATCTATAAATATATATAGATACATATAGTATGTACATATACATTGTGGGGTGTGGGGGGTGTAGCCCCCACCTACCTAGCTTTTATATTTATGAATCTCATTTCACTGAAAGCTAATAATATATAACCAAAAGTAGGTGGTGGGGCTATGCTATGCCCCCCACACCCCCTAACTATATATACTAACTCCAGGATCGCACTACATTGGGGAAAAGGGCATATAAGTTTTATTTACCCAACAGTACTTAGCTTCAGTGAAATGTGATTCAGTGAAATGAGTTTTCAGTGATTTGAGCTTTCAGCGATTTGGTGTGAGTGTTTTGAAATTCAGTGAAATGAGTTTTCAGTGAATCAAAGTAGACCTCTCTCTCTCTCTCTCTATATATATATATATATATATATATATATATATATATATATATATATACATACATATATATATATAAAACACAGTATATTCAGTTATTTACAGAACTTGGCTGTATTTCAGGACAGTACAGTATAAAATAAATACAAATGTTTTTACTAGATATTCATGTACCAGGAAGGGTTCCTGTAGCATTGAGACAGAACATTGTAAAGGAATTATCTTGAATGGAGGCAATGAGCATGTCTACAAAACAAATTCAACCAGCTCCATGGTAAAGAGGGTAGCAACAGTTATTAAACCAAACAATATCAGAATGTGCTTTGCTCTACAAGACCTGAATAACCCAGTTATGAAGAAACATTACTCTTTATAGACAGCTGAGGATGTAATTTCTTTGATCCGTAGAGTTAAGTATTTCTTAGTGCTTGACGGTAGCCAGAATTTATAATTAATCAAGCTCAACTCAAAACAGTTCAGACCTATGAACATTACACGATAAGTTCCTATTAATTCCATATGACATTTCATTAACACCAGAGGTGTTTCTGATAGATGTTGCACACATGATTGAGGGTCTAGAAAGTGTCATAAACATCATTGATTTAATATTAATTTGGGGCGGATCCAAGGAACAACGTTGCGTGAGACTGAAAACAAATGTGCTTAACAGGCTGAGACAAAATACCTTGAAGTTAAATAAATACAAATGCCAGTTTGATGTGACATCAGATAATTAAGACATGCTCTGAGGAGTCAAGATAGCCAACCTGATCCTCAAAAAGTAAGAGCAGGGGCTGAGTAGTAATATGATCTTCCAACTGTTCCATTCTTACTGTTATATAAACCCTGTGTCTTATAAAGGTTGTGCTTGTATTGCTCAGGCTCTGGATTGCATTGCAGAAGTGGAAATTCCTTAAGATTCCAAGAGCAGGATAAGTTATTTCTTACACTTATTTCACTGAACTGCACTTCTGAAACACTTATAATTGTGCTATACAGTTGATCTACTACATTTTGCGCTGTTATAAGGCTTTTTTATTGTTTCACTGCATTTATGTACTGTTTTATACTGTTTTAACTGTATTTTTCATTGCTAGATACTGTTTCATTACTCTAATTGCATGTTTACTGAATTACTTAACTGTAAACTGCTTTTTCATACTGAGAGTTGTATTTTCTGTTTGTGAGTGCTCTATCCGAGCTTTTCTGTGCATTTTTGATTTTTTGAGGTTTCTGTGTTCTACAGCTAGGAACTGTAATAGTGTGCATTACTATAAATGTCTGTTTTCAGTTAAAAGCATTCTCTAGAGTCTGCTCCTTGATCTGTTTAAAACTTTCATTTAGTGGCTACAGTTAGGAACTGTAATTTTTCCCAGCTACCCTCCCTAGTGTTGTGTGTTCTTATACTTGGTGGCTTTGCAGTTGCCCGCCCATACTGTATATTTGATCTGTGACACTCCTCCCAATCTAGTGTCATTAGTTCACTCAATCTAATAGAGAACATTTGTGAAGGCCAACCCACTCAGATTCTCAACGTTGAATTAACTTCAGTTCCAGCTTTCTCCATTTCCAATTTTACTGGATAAAAAAATCTAAGCTTGCTTCTCCCCTTTCCTGTGGCAGGTCTTGTCCAGATACGGATTTGCTGTGTCCAGGACTGTTTGTGAGCTCCTAAGCCCCCCCCCCCCACTTAACTGGGGTTAAACTATTCCTGGCGCCATAAAGTCTGTACTTCAAAATTTCCCTTGCAACTAGCCAGCTTTTTAGTTTTAGCACTCAAATCTGTTTCTTTGAGCTCAGCACTTATTCAGAACTCATTGTAAGCACTAAATAAGTTACAAATTACTACAGCACTCAACTTTTCTCACTTGTCTAGAGGAAAACAGTTTTTAGTACTTAATAAATAAGCACCTATTCAGGCATGTCTAAAGGTCAGCTCCCGGTGTTTTCTCCTGTCTACCTGATGAATCTGGGCATCTTGGAACAATGCAGCAATTGCCTCATGTACAAAGACAACCCTCTCCTCCTACCACCCAACACTATGACCTGTGAGAGATGCACTTATATAGCCAAACTGGAAGCAAAGCTCTCTTCACCAAAGACTGGCCTAGATAGTCAAGAGGAGAAGGTAAACACTTGCACCGCACCACACTCATCACATAGTCCCTCAAAAACTATACCACCAAAACACACACACAGAAGCACAAAACACACACCTACATTCGTGGAGGCTTTCAGTACAAATCTGCCCAAACAACAGAGACCTCCAAAGCAGAAATGCAAGCAACCTCCACCCCCCAACACAACCCAAATGCCACTCAACTACAGCCCATAAGGCATAACGTACCCAACACTCTAGTCATAGGTGACTCTATAGTCAGGCACACTGATGTTCCACTCACCAGGCTAAACAAGGAAAACGTTACTGTCAGCTGCCTGTCAGGTACCAGGATCCGCCACATAACGCATGCACTCAGGTCACTCCACAACAAGTACAAATATGACTCTGTCATTGTCCATGTTGGTGTGAATGACCTGAGACGTACCTCCCTGGACTACATGAAAAGAGACATGGAGGAGCTCTCCGATCTTGTAGCCCAGGCAGTTATGATCCTAGCCCTAAGTAGCATCCTGCCATCACCCAGAATGATACCACAGTACAAGGACAAAATGATTGACTTTAACAATTGGCTAAGCTTCTGGTGTCATTCTAAGGGAATCCAGTATCTGTCTGCCTGGAATGACATGATCGACAGACCACGCTGCTTTGCCAGAGATGGCCTGCACCTGTCGCCCTTGGGATTCTGGATACTGGCAAAGGCTCTTGCCACCCCTATTTTAGGCAAGGTTCAAATGACAAATTCACCACCGTAACAGGTACAAGCAAGCAAAATCTGAGGGTAATGCTACTCAATGTTAGAAGTCTAAACCTCAATATGCACTCACTCGAGGCACTCCTTAAAATGGAGAACATTGACATCTGTGCAGTAACAGAGACCTGGTTCAAAGCTTCAGAGAGCACCCCTGCATTACCAGGCTATAATTCATACCACGCCTTTCGACCACCAAACCCGGACCAAAACACTAAAGGTGGAGGCGTGTCCATATTCATTAAGGATATCCACACCTCCAAGCTAGTTGCTCAGCATAATGCATCCGAGATTATCCAAGTTCAACTAACTCTGGGCAAAATCACAATCCAGATTGTAGCTTGCTACAGACCCCCCACCATGCCGCAGGGTTCCCACTTCCCTTTTCTTGATACACTGGAAAATATTAAGGTACAACCCAACACTCTAATAATGGGTGATTTCAACTACCCTACCATTAACTGGGAAAACTACTCATGTACCAACCCTTTTGCTCAACGTTTTCTGGAAATCATCAATTCCAGCACCTTGGATCAACTTATCCACACCCCCACCAGGGGCAGCAATATCCTAGACCTGGTCATCACCAACATGGGCGACCGGTGTTCCACACCAGAGGTCAGCTCCTCGTTGGTCAGATCCAACCACAAGCTAATCACCCTAGACATCCACATCCCGCTCCCACCTCCCATTAGGAAAACAACTGTAAAAAATTTCTCCAAAGCCAACTTCACGCTTCTTAAGACAGAAATGGCAAACTTCACGACACCCAAGCAGATGGACAATAGAGGTACGACTGCTGAATCCTACACTAATGAACTTTATAAGCACTTACATGAGTGCATGGATTGTGTTATCCTTAACAGAACCAAGATGCTATCCTCCAAAAAAAGGAAGCCAATCTGGTGGTCTTTTGCCATAAACAAACTCTACAACAGAAGAAAGAAACTGTTGCAAAAAAAAAGTAAAATCCCACGATTGGAGGAACTCCCTGGTCAGCCTCAGTAAGAAGCTGAGATCCCTCATAAAATCCTCCAAAGCTAGTTATGAAAACAAAATTGCTACTGATTCTAAAGACAACCACAAAGCATTCTATAGCTATGTCAAGAATCTCAGTGGCAACATTCAGATCTGCTCTGAGTTACAGCACAATGGCACTAAATATACAGAACCAACTGATATTGCCAACATCCTGGCAGATAAGTTCAGTGCTAACTTTACCCCCCTCTCACCCCCTAAAGGGCCCATCCTTATACCGGAAGAATGCAAAGTTCTTGTAATCACGGCTGCACAGGTAAAAACCTCGCTCTCCAAAGCCAATAACACAGCATCCATGGAACCTGACAACATCCTAGGCTGCTTTCTACATGAACTACAGAATGAACTGGCACCCCACCTAAGTACAATGTTCAATCATAGCCTCACCTCAGGCTTTCTGCCCATTGAATGGCGCACCGCGACAGTTATCCCATTCCACAAAGGGGGGGACCACAACAGACCCCGGGAACTACCGCCCCATTATCCTGACAAGCCGGGTCTGCAAGGCCATGGAACGTATCATCATGGAACTCATAAACAAAGACATTGGAGATCTATAAACTCTGGACCCCACACAGTTTGGGTTTGTAAAAGGCAGATCATGTCTCCTAAACCTGATAGACTTATTTGAAGTAGTCACCAAAGCCCTAGATGAGGGTAAGGTGGTTCACACAGCCTATCTAGATCTCGCCAAGGCGTTCAACACCATCCCCCACTCTGGAATTATAGATAAGCTCACTAAACTAGGTATAAATTCCTATGTCACAAGATGGGTTGCCAACTGGCTTACTGACAGAACCCACATTGTGAAAGTAGCAGACTCCAAGTCAGACTTCAGACCAGTGACAAGTGTAGTACCACAGGGTTCAGTCCTGGGCCCTCTCCTGTTTGGTATCTACTTCTCTGAAGTACAGGCTAACACAGAAGGTCTTTGGCTAACTAAATTCACAGATGACTGCAAACTAGGAGCCATAATTGATACTCCTAATGATGTGGACATCCTACAAAAGGGCCTCACGGAGACAGATGCCTGGTGTCAAAGCCATGGTCTCAAGCTCAATGCTAAAAAGTGCATTGTCATCCCCTTTGGTAAAAACTCTGTACCCATGACTAGCACATAGACGGTAGTCTACTTAACACTGAAAGTGTGATAAGAGACCTTGGGACACAGGTGGACAGTAGTCTCTCCTTTGATAATCACATCGCCACAGTGGTCATGAAATCTTTCTACATGGCACATCTCATCACAAAAGGTTTCTCATCCAGAAAAAAAGAGGTCATTGTTCCCCTCTACTCATCACTCATTAGACCCATTATAGAGTACAACTCCCCTTTTGGTATGTACCTCACAAGACATCTACAACAACTGGAAAGACCGCAAAAATACCTCACAAAGAGGATTACTGGCCTCAAACGGATACCTTATGCAGACCGTCTCAACAAAACCCAGCTTTACTCCGTTGCATATCACCTACTCAGAGGTGATCTCTGCCTAACATACAAAGCTATGTCAAACCCAGAGCTGTTGGACATGCTCCACTTAAAGAAATCCCAATCCCACCGAGCCACATACTCTAGGGACCTAAACCTTGTCACCACAATAAACAGAACATGCTGGAGGGATAGATTCCTGTCCCAGAGACTTCCCATACTCTGGAACAGACTACCTGTCTATGTCAAACAGAGATCCTCATTAGCACTCTTCAAGAAAAATCTTGATGATTGGATGGGTAATAGGAAATTCACCCCGGGGATCACTTATGTGATTCTGCTTGACAGGGGCACAGGAAAATAATTTTCTTGGGTGGCGAAAGCCAGGGTACCTTTTTGACTAGGCTTGTATAGGCCCTAGGGCCAATAGCCTAGTACCTACCTATGAACCTATGAACATTCTACCACTTGTTATTCAACAACTATTATTGTTATCCAACAACTATTAATGCATACAACTGTCATGCCTGCCTAAAATGCCAGCATTCGTCTCAGTGTTAATTTTTAACAACCTATGTATTTTTAACTGCATTTTAAGTGTAACGTTTTGGAGCTTTTCTCCCCAGGACTCTGCTGAAAATGGGCACTAACTGTTCAGTCGGAATATCCTGGTAAAACAAATGTTGAATAAATAAAAGTATAAACAGAGACTCCATCATCATAATTACCCGGTGAGAAGTCTATATTTCAAATGTAGGGTATAACCACATTTTTTAGACATCATAAACAAGATTTGCCAGGACCAAATTGTCAAAGAATTCACTAAAGGACAAAATATTCTTCACCTGGTCCTTACAAAAACAGCAGTTCCCTATCGAAATGTTAACATTTGTAATGCTGAGTGCCAACATGCTGAAAAAGGGGGCGGAAAATGCAGGAGAAAAGTAAATTTCGAACATTGTTCTTTAAGCTTGTTTTGTGGGGGCAAGTCCCCCCCCAAACTTATATATATATATATATATATATATATATATATATATATATATATATATATATATATATGTATATATATATATATATATATATATATATATATATATGTATAGTCTTAGCACTTTAGGACTCGCTATAGAGGATCCTGACATCTAAACTGGTTACCAACATAGCATCTGTATGTATTGTTCCCATGGTATTCTCTTCACTGGTTAAGCCCTATCACAAGTTGGTAACTTTCTTCTTCTAAATCTAAATTTCTAGATACAAAATGTAACTGAATTCAAGGATGTTAAATGTAGAAACCTTCTGATATTCTATGGTAAACTTTCCAAATTCACATATAGCTGTATTGAATTATGTTTTGTATCAAATACTATAAACAAGGAGCTATATCTGTTCTCACCTAGATAAATGCATTAATTTAGCTGTCCCAACTAGATCAAAACAAAATGGGAAATTAAAAGCAAACCAGTGTGGTGGTCCACAAGCATAAATAAATTATACAGTTAAAGAAAGAAACTTCTTAAAATATTGAGCAAAACTAAAGTCCCTCAAATTGAGTAAAATATCAAAAAGTTATGAAAAAAATTGAAAAATGCCATCTGGAAAACAGACATCTCATGAACTCAGACTAGTGTTTGAAGCGATGCTACAATTCCTTATTTAGTTACATCAGGAACATAAGAAATTAGTTTCAACATTGATCAGAGCTTATTAAAAATAGAAATACCCACTCAAATTCAGTGGATATTGCCAGCATAGTAGCTAACAAATTTAGTGGAAACTTCACACTGCAGACAACTATACAAACCCGACATATCCCTGAAGGTCTCAGACCCCCAGTTATCACTAAAGAACATTTAATACAAGTACTTTATAAAGTGAAAAATATCCTCCATGGGACCTGGTAATATACCCATATGTGTAATAAACAGCACCAGAGCACTGACCGATCCACCACATCATCTACTCATCCTAATCTTGGCAGCTGTTTTTGTCCCCCAAGTATGGCACAAAACTGTGCTGATGGCACTTCACAAGGGTAGCACCACCACTGACCCCAGAAATTACAGTCCAGTTAGTCTAAAGAGTCTCTCATGAAAAAACACAGAACATATCAAAATGGACCTAATTATTGCTGATATCAAAAAACGTATTAGATTTTACCCCCAAAAGTTTGGCTTTGTCAAAGGTAGATCCTGACTGATGAATCTGGTAAACTTCTTTGAGAGGGTGACACAGACAGTGGACAGTGGGCATACTGTCCATGCAGTGTACCTTGACCTTGCCAAGGCATTTCAAACTATACCTCATGCCAACAGAATAAACTGAATGCACTCCAAATTGAATCTTATGTAGTTAGATTACAAATTGGATGAAGGACAAAACCCAGAAAGTGAGGGTGATGAATGCTTCTTTAGAGAGCACGAAGGTCACCAGTGGAGTTTCCCAGGGATCTATTTTGGGATCTCTGCTACTTAGCATCTACTTCTCTTATCTCGAAATCACAATCGAGAATCTCTGGTTAACTAGTTTTGCAGGTGATTGCAAAGTGGGTGTCATCCTCAAGTCCCTGTCTGACATACAGGCACTCCAGTGTAATGTTACATTTGTTAATAACCAATGTATAAAACTGGATTCAAATTAAATACCAAGAAAAATGCAGTAGTATTGCATACTGTAAACAGTACCTCTGTGCAAGTTTTAGTATAGACAGCACCCCACTTCAAAATGAGAATGTAGTGTGAGAGCTTGGAACATGTACGGATAGTTCCCTATTGTTTTACCATAATGTTGCAATGGTGATTAGAAAGTCCTTTTACATTGCATGACTCATTGTAATAGGTATATTTATGTATTTTCTTAGTTTAGCGTGTTTACCAGCATAGTACATTACAGTGGCCTAATGGATAAGGCATTGGCCTCCTAAGCCAGAGATTGTGAGTTCTAGTCCCATCTCGGGTGATATAATCTTGATACAAGTGAAGCTTTTATCCTTTGATAATCACATCACCACAGTGGTCAGGAAATCCTTCTATGTGGCTCACCTCATCACAAAATATTTCTCATCCAGAAAAAAAATAGGTCATTGTTCCCCTCTGCTCATCACTCATTAGACCCATTATAGAGTACAACGTCCCTTTTGGTATGTACCCCACAAGACATCTACAACAACTGGAAAGGCCACAGAAATACCTTGCAAGGAGGATTGCTGGCCTCAGGTGGATGCCCTATGCAGACCATCTAGAGGAGCTCCAGCTTTGCTCCGTCGCATGTCGCCTACTTGGGGGTGATCTCTGCCTAGCATGCGGAGCTGTGTTGGACCCAGAGCTGTTAGACATGCTCCGCTTGGGGAGGTCCCAATCCCTCCGAGCTACATGCTCTGGGGACCTGGGCCTTGTCACCACAATGGACAGAGCATGCTGGAGGGGTGGATTCCTGTCCCGGAGACTTCACATACTCTGGAGCGGACTGCCTGTCTGTGTCGGGCTGAGCTCCTCATTGGCACTCTTCAGGAGGATCTTGATGATTGGATGGGGGGGGTGGGAGGTTCGCCCCGGGGATCACTTCTGTGGCTCTGCTTGACAGGGGCACAGGAAAATGGTTTTCTTGGGGGGCGGAGGCAGGGGTACCTTTTTGGCTGGGCTTGTATGGACTCTAGGGCCAAAAGCCTAGTACCTACCTATGAGCAGTTGTTTGCTTGGAAATACCATTGGGCAAACAATTGGTGTTGAGGTTTTGAGCAGTGCTAGAATGCTTGCCAATGTTCATACTTAATCTTCAAGTGGTGTCTATGCCATTGAGAGCTAGGAAAGTAAAACAAAACAGTCTTTATTGTAAAAAAACTTGTACCTGAGATTTTTTTCTTTACTACCATGATGTAATGGAGCCAGTTATGCAGTAAGCTGATGATATTTAATCAGGTTTTGGAACAGTGCTGTTTTAATAAGGTTAACAACATACTGTGTACAGTTCCAGAGCACTAACTGATTCCCAGACAAGCTATGCAGATACAGAGAAATAGCTTTTAGTTATTTTTATTGATGAGACATATATTATAAATATATACATATTTTATAAATATATTTATAGTAGATACGTTTCTGTAGAAATTGAACACAAACCATGCCAAAGCATTTTTCATATGCTTGTACATAAATCACAATTACACTTGCAGAGAATGTTGCTGTCATTGCAGAACTGGGATATGACAACTGTGTAAACCTGTCAAGGCGAAGCATATGGTGGAATCATTTGTCTAAGGGATTACCTAAAAGAATGTAAAAAGGAGCTTTTGGAGCATGACTTGGAAGTAATGCATGTTGTTCCTTATGTACCAGTAGAGTCGTTAAAAACAAGAAATGTTGTTACATGAAATACAAGACAGGTCATATATTAACATAGCTGTAGACTGATTTCATTTTAAAGACTGGCATTATTACATTTGCATTGATTACTTTTTAGAATATCATAAAGTCATGAAGCTATGTGATGCATCATGGGATCCAGTCACTGTGCTTCTTAAAGAGAGAGATTTTTTTCACATTATGGGAATATAGATATTTTGGTTTCTAGTCCACAGTCTGCAAGTCAGGGATTTCATATGTTTTTACAGGTATGGAAATTCAAGCATATAATAACCAATCCAAGATTATATGTGTGTGTATAAGTTTTTTTGTGTGTGTGTGTGTGTGTGTGTGTGTGTGTGTGTGGGCGGGGGGGGGGGGGGATTCATGCAGTCTGTTGAAAGCTTGAAAAGAGCTCAACCAAAGAAGAAGAAATTGGCTGAACATACCTTTTTTGCAGCTTGTGATCTTTCTATTTGTTACATTGCATTTATTACTTGACATATTTACCTTATTTCAGCTGATATTGTAGAGCCTCCAGGTGTAGAAGTCTTTCAAGATATCAAACAGGTTGAAAGACTATGCTACATGCTATACCGATAATTTTAGCCACTGTATATAATTGAGTATACTGCAAATACTTTAATGCTATGTAATGTCACATAAACGTTTAAATTGGATCAGTACATCTATTGTATTTCACACAAGACTTCTAGCATCATTTAGTGTAGTATAGACATTACAGTTTGAATTAATGTAAGTAATCCTCCTAGCTTAAGGGAAGCAATGTACTGTATACAGTGAGAGAACGACTTTGAGAATAGTACCCATAAGGCTAATCTGCTTTTTGTGGAGTGTCTTGTCATTCCTTCCATAGTAGTTGAAACCAGCTCCATAAATTGTACAGAAACATCCAGACTTGCTCATGTGTATCTTTGTTATGACCCACATATTTCAAAGATTTTTAGCAAAATTGTTTACATTTTTTTGTACCTGCTCATTGTATTTTATGTTGAAATAAATGGCTTAGTGAACATTTACATGATGGGGTTATTCTGGCTGTTTTGAGAACTAATTTATAGATTTGCATGTTTATTTTAGAATGTTGGGGATCCCTACTGGAGGAAACTGTCTGGAAAAACCTGATATTTGGTATGTCCTGTTTATTCTGTTGTCACAGTGACCACAACCACAAAAAGGAAAATAAAGTGAAGTGTAACTGAACTTTATAATACAGACTGCATACTTAGGACATTATCTCTTTAACATTAGATCCTACATGATGCTGCAAGTCAGACGTTTCATAACTACACCGTTTTGCCAGGAAATGACTTATTTATATATGTGTATGAGATGTTGAAACATGTATTTATAGTGGTAATATCAAATTATTAACAGATATGCTAAGCATATTATTTCTTGTCATTCATTTTGTAATACTTGCATCATATGTCAGACTGTTTAAGTTGTTCATTTTAAGCCTTTGCACACTGGTTCTTTGAAAGTAGATTGATATTCAGCTAAAAAGCTCACTCAACAAAATGTAAATACAAAATAAACAAATTCTTCTTGTTCTTGTGTTCTGTAGAAGCATTGCCCAACGTCTTTAGTTCATGTCAACCCAGACTCCCCAGTGTGAACTCTCCTTGGTAAGCTCTTGGTGTACTAAAAGTGGGTCAATAGTAAATGCCAAAAGGTGCAGTATTGTCACGTTTGGTAAACAACCCCTGCTCTCATCATGCTGTTGACAACACACCACTATAAAATGAAAATGTTGTCAGGAACGTAGGCGCTTGGATTAATAAGTTCCTCTCTTTTGATCACCACGTGACAAAGAAAATGATTAACAGTGATGCAGGAAACCTTCAGACACTGGACCCAACGCAGTTCGGTTTCATCACATGCTGGTCTTAACTACTGAATCTGGTGGACTTCTTTGAGAAAGTCATCAAGGCAATGGATGAGGGCAAAACACTGCATATTGCCTATCTTGACCTAGCTATGGCATTTCATACAATACTGTCCTCAGACATTGTAAACAAACTCATGGCATTAGACATAAACCCCTATGTAACTTGCTGGATAGCCAGCTGGCTCATAGACAGAATTCAAGAAGTTAGGATTGGAGAGACTGCTTCCACAAATAGGCTAGTCATCAGTGGTGTCCCCCAGAACTATGTGCTGGGTCCACTTCTCTTTCACATCTATTTCTTGGAAGTCAAGGCCAGTGTCAAGGGCCTTTGGCTTACCAAGTTTGCAGATGATTGCAAGCTAGGAACAACCATAGAAACCACCCCCAAGATCAGCTTAAAGGATGGTGCAACACAGACAAATGACTGATGCCAAAGCTACAGCTTAAAACTCAGTGACAAGAAAGGCATAATGGTACCTTTTGGAAAATCAGCCACCCTAAGAAACTACTTCACTGATAAAAAAAAAAACTATACCTAGATAAAGTTGTCAGGGAATTAAGGACTCATATAGACAGTAATCTGGCTTTCAATCAACATGTACCTATGGTAGTAAGAAAATCATTTTATGTCACTAAACTTAGAAATAAGGGCATGGCATCTAGCTCCAGGGAGGTCATCATGACTTGGCCCTCATCAGACCCATTATTGAGTATAATGCCCCCCTTGGTATGTACCTGACCGGGCATATGCAATAACTATTATTGACTATAATTCCTTCTTTGGAATGTATCTCACTAAACATATCAAATAATTAGAAAGGCTCTGAAGATCCCTAACCAGAAAGGTCACAGGCCTAAAGTCCCTGAGCTATCAAGAGAAGCTGGAAGCTCTATCCTTTTATTCAGTGTTTTATAGGCTTTTGAGGAGAGATGCTTGTCTCACTTACCACTCCATAAGGGACCCAGTTGTCTTAGATCTCCTGTATCTCTGGATTTCCAATGACTCCACCAATGCTAGAAGCCAGGTAAATCTTCAACAACAGATAAATAAAACATGGTGGACGGACAGGTTTATAACTTCCCAACCCTCCGGAATAGTCTTCTCTTGCATGTTAAGTGATGCAACTCGCTACCTTCTTTTAAACATAACCTGGATGAGGATTGACTGATATGGTCCTTTTGGAGAAAGGAGATGTGGTCTGAGGGAGGGTTCTGGCAGGGCATAAATAGGCATAAGACTAAATGCAGTGGCGGCTGGTGACTTCAAATCAAAGGGGGGCTGCAGGAGACAGCTGAATGGGTGGGGTCAATGGGAAGGGGTGCGGCCAACTAGAAAGGGGAGGAGCTATGCTCAAAACCACAAGAACTAACCAAATACACTGCCCTGGGCGCTAAACCGTCATTATGAGAGTCCAATCAAGACAAAATGAAATGTAGAAGAATAAAAATGTTTCAATGCATTGGCTGCATGACAGCTTACATAATATCTAGATGGTACAAAAAGGTTGCGAGGCATGAAAAAATAAATTACTTTTTAAATACATTAATGGAATGCCAGTCAAAATCAAGTATAAGAAAAACAAGCAGCACTCAACTCAAACCACTTCTTGTACTGCAGTTCTAATTATAATTTATATTCAGCTTTATTAAAGTACCAAGTAACATGCTGAAAGTAGAAATCTCTGATGCCCCCACTTGTAACAATGTTTCTTACCCAAAAAAAGGCCTGCTGCCTGACAACTATCTACTTGTATCATGGGGAAAACATGATCAAAGTAAAAAAATGAAAAGCAAACAAGAAATAAGCTCAAGATACATTGCTTAAAAGGATTACTGTACAGGTTATGGACCACATGATTGGCATTCTGTTTAGTTTACGGGTAAAGCCTGCAGAGATGACTGGAAGTCTCCAAGTGTAATGAGCTTCTTAAAATAATGTAATCCTATCCTTTATTACAAATACTGTCATATGCATTTCAATACCCAAGGCTTATACATTATCTAGTTAAGTATTCTCTACATGGCAACAACAGAAAGGCTTTCAATGTTGGCAATTCTTTTAACAGTATGCTTATTAAAGCTTACTTCCATCTTACAATCTCAGCCAAGCTTACCTGATGGTCATTAAAGTATTGCTACTTAAACACAGAGCAACAGGCACTTTGAGTAATAAGCATAAATCAACACTTCATAAAATATGACAGAAACCAGACCATTCTGCAAAAATCAAGGACAGATGAAAAGCCACTCTAGTACTTGTGTCTACCTTGGATACTCTGCACATTTACACTGCATAACTACTCCTCGCCTTGCTTTGACACACCCAGAGTCACTAAATGGGGGAGTGGGGTGCAACAAATATGTCACAATTTGAAATGTCTCTGGCTGACTGTGATGGCCTTGACACATTTGTCATACCTCTCAATCTCAGAGCAAGAAATCTGGACAAAGCCATACATAGAAGTGGGACAAAGGCCCAAAAATAAGGACAATTTTTAAATATAGCTCTTATAAACTTAGAAAGATAATAGAATAGGGCTTGCATTAGTATGAATTTTCTGAATGGTATGAAATCTGAAACTCAAATGTCTGTCATTATTTTCTAACTTCAGTCTTTAATGATATGTCACTAATTTGCCACAAAAAACACAATTTTATCAAAAATGGACCAAAAATGTGATGCAAAAATATAAAATAGCCACACAATACAGCTGGGAACCTGTCAAAGAAGGGACACTTTAATATTAATACTGCTAACTTGAGCAGCTGACAAAATAAAAGAATCTACATGCATTTCTGAAATAAAAGTAATCTATAACTCTGATTATTACAGTTATTTCTTAATTGTAAACCCTCCATGTTTACTTCCAAAATTGCTATTTTGCGGAGGGATTATTAGGGGGGAAGAGCAAAATTTTGAGCCTAAATCAGGGACAGTTGAGAGGTTTGTCTATGCCTAATTCGATAAAGCAATTTATTTGCATGCACCTCTCAACCTGTTAATGCAATAAATCTGGACAAGGCCAAATATATTGGGGGAACATATAAACAGTACTAAAAATTGCTCTTGTATAAACTGAGACAGTTGACAGAACAACAGGTCTTACTTTAGCATGCATTTTTCTGAAGGTTATGAAGTCTGAAACTCAGTGTGTCATTATTTAGTGACTTAATTCCTAAATGATTTGCCAGAAAACCACAAATTTTATGAGGAACAAACCAAAAATAAGAAGCAAAAATCTATTCATTCTTTGAAAATCTGGACAGTTGGGAGGTATAGTTCAGCTGGGGTTGTCTTTAAGTTTGCTGCCCTTCCCCCTCACAAAATCATGGTTGAATGGAGCCTCCACCTGCAGCCATTCCAATGATCCATTACTTGGCTATTTCAGTCCATTTACCATAAACACTAATGTGCATACTGATTTACTTCTATGATGATTTGGACTTCATTTGAAAGTATTATTTTGCATTTTACAGCACAAATACTACGACATATACTAAACAAACTTAGCATTAAAACTTCTCTGCCCTTGAAACTCATATTCATTGAAACAGCATTGAAACCCACATTCAAAGAAAATACATTTTGCCAGTGGCAGATAAAGATTAATTCTGGGTTGTTTTCAAATCATATGCCCCTTGCATATGAAACATACATGTGCTCTTTGATACACCTTCATATTGCTTTGAACATTTTCCAGTAAACAGTGAAACAAAACACACGCACCAATAATGACAAAACTTCCCAGTTCAGAACATTTCCATCATAAAAGTCTACTCAAACTTCTACAGTCCACCATTATCAGTAAATATGCACAATTCTACAGTCCACCATTATCAGTAAATATGCACAATCTCTGAAGTAAAAAAGTCATTAAATAATTCCACATTAAATAAATCTGTAACTAATGAAGAGATTGCTGCTAGCAAACACCTTTATATTTCATGGTTTAATCGAAAAATAAAGCGTCTGATGCCCCTGAGGAATAAATTGCCTATATTACATTAAAAATGATAAGCTAGTAATATTGCAATAGGAAATGGATGGCAAACTGATAACAGGCTCATAGTATCTTAACTTTCAGTACAGCAGCATTCACCCCTTGTGAGAGTAGAACCAACAACCTTCTGCATCAAAAGCAAGTACACAACCTGTTGTGCTATTAACAATGTAAGTTGACTTAGCATAAGCAGCACTAAACTTCTCTTCTCCTGTAGCTCTCAGCTCCTTGTAAAATCTACTCAATACTCAACTTCGCAGCACAAGAAATCTGGAAAAACCAAATTTATTGAGTGGGTCAAAAGGCCAAAAAACAGGGACACATTAAACATTGCTTGTATAATCTTGGAAAGTTGCTAGAATAAAATGCTGTGTTACCACCATACATTTTACTGCCAAGGTCCCTGTGCAAAACAGTCAGAGCAACATACCACTACGCCAAATCGGCTGCTTTGTGAAAGAGAGGAAAACTGAAACTTAAATGGCTATCATTTAATGAATTCAGTTCTCACCATAGCCATCAACCTCTTAGCACAAAACACCTGGACAAACCCAGTAATGAAGGAATACAGCCCTCAAACATATTCAGTGAATTCAGTTCTTGCCATAGCTGTCAACTTTAGCACAACAACTGGACAAAGCCAATTTCAAATATTCATCTTAGAAAATTGCTAGAATAAAAGATTGTGTAAAAGTTGTGTTACTATGCATTTTCTGAAGAATATGAAGTCTGAAATTCAATGTCAATTTTACTTCTGACAGAACAAAAACAATTTTCAGCAGAGGCCCAGGGAGAAATACTGCAGACACATGTCTATGTAAAATGGCAGGACATCAGAGCAAATCCACACAAACACAGGGATGAGATGCAGACTCCACACAGAGGGAACCCCAGCCAAGAATCAAACCAGAAAACCTATAGCTGCAAGGCAACAATGCTACCACTGCACCATCAAATATACAAGGAATTAAACATTCAGAAACCTGAAGTCTGAAATTCAAATGCCTGCTATTTTTATTTAACATTTGGTAATCAGGACAATCTGACTTGGAACAAAAAAACAATTTTCGGCAGAGGCCCAGGAAGAAATAATGCAGACATGTCTTTGTAACATGGGAGGACACAAAAGCAAACTCACACAAACACAGGGAGAAAATGCAGACCGCACACAGAAGGCACCCCAGCCAAGAATCAAACCTGAGAACCTGCAGCTGTGAGGCAACAATGTTACCACTGCACCATCAAATATCAAGCATTGCAATATTTAGAAACCACAGATATTATGAGGAACAGATCAGATCACATATGAGGCAAAAATCTGCAATTTTATTTTACAAATGGAGGTGGGTAGGGAATTCAGGTCCTTAAAACCTGCATACAAGGTACAGGGTTCAAGCCTGAGTATCTCTACCCACCACCATTTGCTCTCTCTAGCCACCAGTACCATATGTATGATAAGAAGCTGCAGTATCAATATAAATAAAACCAGAGGCAACAGATATTTAGAAGAATGGATTGTAATTTCAGTGCTTCAGGAGCACAGACTAGCATACAGCAGTGCATAGCTTAAAAACATATGCGTTACATGATATAAAAGCAGAGTTCTACAGATCCTCCAAAATCTCTGAGTCTGTTTTCAAAATTACATCCGACAAAGATGACTTGTGAAAGACTTGATATAAAATGAGAGATTATAGGGATTTTGTCAAATGATAAGTCCTAAAGGAAGTTATAAATGTATTTTAATCATTAAAAAGCTATTATAATAACCGAAAAGTAATAAGTGAATAATCTATAACACTTCTAGAAACTGATCTACTCCTCCATTCCAGAAATTTTTTGGAAACACCTTCCCCCTTTCCAGGTCTTAATGGCTATAACACAACATAAAATTAGCATTACTTCCATGAATAAGTCTTTAAACTTATATCAAATGTTCTTTAAACTGACCCTTGGAAACCTATTACTGTAAGCCATAAAACCACCTAACACTATACAGTTTGGATTAGGCACACAACCAAACATGTGAAAAATCAAAACCTTGGACATTTGCTATTGATAGGCTTCCTGCTAAAATTCCTAAAGATTGATGACTAAATTATCAACATACAGTTTAGACAGCAGAGTAACTAAATTCTTGACAAGGCAAAAAAATGGATCTTTGCTACTAACAGTCTTCTCTAGCAGTTCCTAAATATTCCTGTTCACATCATCTTCCATCCCATAAACATACTTATCAAAGGTCTAGCAGGGAAAATCAGGTGCCAACACGCAGAAAGTAAGCCCTAATTGTCCTACTATACAAAGGAGTCTGATCTGTTACACAGATGAATTAAAGGCCATTCTGCTCCCTCCTATCTCAAAAGTACCTCAGAAATGCGCACTAAAACAACTCTTAGAATATCTTGTCAGCTAATATCAAATGCACAACATAGACTTAAGCTACATCATACTACTATAACTGCAGTCCTTGACCTAGGCGATTTTCTGGCTCATCAAGATGAAACATCTTACAACGAATGCAACCACTTGGTTTATGGACTGTTTGTCTTATCACACCCAGGCTGATGGAAGGAGACTGTATCCTGTAAGTACCAAAGTACTTAAGGACTCCATGCTAGGGAATATTCTTGTCATAATTTTTTGTAAATGAAATGGATGCCCTATTTGAGAGCCCACACGAGTAGAATATGCAGATGACTCCAAAACATTTGTACCAGATTACTCACTGGAATCAGACGATAATACACTTCAGCCTCTTTTCATACCCAAAAGAACTAGCTCTGTGTCATGGGTGTGGATGTCAATGCACTGTAACTAATGCTATTTCTCCTGAGGACACCCGGTCTGATCCTGTCTTGAGATAAACACAAGCAATATGTGGTCCAAACTATGACCCGTATCTTGTAAAACTAATATCATTAAATTTCACTTAAGTATTATTGACAAGCCATCTTTTGCTAAACTCCTTAACTGATACAAGTTAAAGTTTGATGTACAACAGTGAAACATAAAACTGGGCAAACTTCTTAGACTTTGGGGTGTTCCTCAGAGACAAAGCAAGAAATGTCAAGTTAATCTTTTCTCTGTACTCTGTATGCCTTCTAATTGGAATCTCTTCTTTTCAACACAAAATGGAAAAGGCATACTCCAGAATCTCTAGGTTTTCTGCAGGCCATAGTACAGTCTCACACAGTCTCTCTCTCTCTCTCTCACACACACACACACACACACACACACACACACACACACACACACACACACACACACACACACACACACACACACACCTAGCCCATCCTACTGTAACTTTCCAGGCAGAGACACACTTACCTGTAGTAGATCTTGTAGCAAAACCACCATAAACTCCAAATCTGTGCAACCACCATACAATCCAAAGCTACAAAACCCGCACAAATCCACACCAGACCCTGCCCATCGTGAGATCTTCCCCTGATGCCCCTGTCACAAGATCTTCCTCCGACGAGACTGCAGCAAACTCCAGACTGCTGACATTGCAGTCCGGCCCCGACGCGTTTTCCCAGCGAGTTCCAGGACAGTCTAAGCAGTTTAAAACTGCATAGACTTCTGGGAGCGCTGTTCTTCATGTTTCCCAGTCAGGACTGCTGCTGAGACCATCTGCGCATGCTCCAGACTGTCTCAGCAGCAGTCTGGACTAGTGCGCATGCGCGAAAGTCCGCGATTTTTTTAAATTTTTTTATCTTTTCATTTTCTTTTTATTTCTTTACTTTTTTTTATTTCTTTCTTTTACAAGTTGAGGGGGCTGCAGTCCGGCAGTCCAATAGCACGGGCCGCCCCTGACTAAATGGCTTTGAAATATCAACAAATCTATGAGAGGTCATCATTATAAAGGTACAAATTGTAAATTATTTTCTACCAAGTTGTGCTAAGATTGTCAGGACTGTGCAGTACTTGATGTATGACGTGATCATGCTTTTTTTTACATTTTACATATTGTGTAGCTCTCTCTGACTGAAGTGCATACCATGCTACTTAGCACAAAGAAGAAGAAGTGGAATAGACTGAAGACAGGTGTACATCTACAGGACCTTACACCTTATGGATTGGACTTTTATTGTTGTTGGATTCCTGTTCTTACATCTTGTGAGACAGCGGCAAAGTTTTTTGATCTCAACATCAGTTTCAAAAGAAGAATCTTCTACAAGCGCCCTGGTTTGATTGAGTGCCTCCAGCTTCATTTGGTCCTGGTGTTTTTTTTTTTAAATGTTAACCACTGTACAAGTCACTGCTCTGTCTGACTGAAATGTGCTGCATACAACTTTCTACAGAACTCTGTAGTAAATTATGCCAAGAGATGTCATGTGTCTTGAATCTGCTCTTAGCAAAATCTGGTTCATAGCCAGCTCATAGCAAATACATGGAATTAACCTGGTTTTATCATGACTCTTTTCAATATTTTTCCATTTTTATCTGTGAAAAACACCTGCTGCATGGTAAGCTATGTTTTACATTTCTTTTTATTGCCTGCTTTAATACAGTCTTGTGCATCTCACCTGAGGAAGGTAAGAATATGACTTTCGTCTCTTAGTGCTGTAATATACCGATGTCTTTCTGTGAGTGGAGCAATCACGTGCTTGTTATTTGAATTACAGTGAGCTAATCAACTCCTATATCACTCCTGTGTTCAGACAGTGGATCCTTGAGCAAGAATGGTATTATTGCATTTATACACCTTAGTTCTTGGCTACTGACCTTTGAATTTACTTTGCTTATGTATTGATTAAAATAAGGTAGAGTGGTATTGGTAATTTTAGTTAATGGTATTAGTGTATTTAGATACCTCAAGCTCATGTATTTGCCCCTACTGTTGGGTGTTACCAACTTCTAACACAAAAAAGCATGTTCCACACTGTTTCCTTCATAAAGAAAGGGGTGCAGGAAGTAAAAAATTCCAGTACATCCAAACTGATGTATGAAGATGTTATTAAATGTGAGTTAAGTGGTTTCATCCATATCCAATGCTTGGACTTCTTTAGAAGTCATGAAATTAAAAAAAAAAAAACTAGTTAACTTCTTTTAGAAAAGTTCCAGCTGCTGATTAAATGAACATCTCATGCCAGTGTAAAGCTTTCTGTTTTCTTTAGCCAAGTCAAAACGTCAAAACTGGAGCCTGCATCTTTGGAAATAGTCTCAGCTTTCTTCCTGGGTAAAATAGGACTTCATCAGAACTTCACACAACTACAAAGACTGCCATTTATACAATTCCATCCCACTGAAATTAAAACTGAGTTACTGCCCATCATCAATCAATTAATCAGCATGGTGACTGTTAAGCTAAAAAAATCCCGGTACTACCATTCTAACATACAAACTTTATAACAAGTTTTTAAAATGAATATTAAGCAACATTAAATACAGAAAAAAATATTTTTTTGCCTAAACTTTATCAACCATACTAAATGGACTGCCATGGACTGCACTGAGTCGTGAGACTACAGATCACCATAGTACATATCATCAATGTCAGCAATGTGGTAGCCCTGCCACTGGAGGATGTGATTCCCGACTCCAAACAACCTGCTACCAGGCTATGTGACTACCTCATCCATATCCAATTACCCTGGCCCATGAGATAATGTTACTATGCCCCTCCACCTGTACAAATAATGCTGACTATGCTCTACCCACCCTCTAATCTATGTGGGTAAGAAAATGTCTGACGCATAACATGACCAGTTTATGTACTGTCTTGCATAGCCTGGGCAAGATGATGCATATATCATTTTATTTTGTGATGTCTGCATCATGGTCCATGGCTGTGGACTAGATGCCAGCTCTTTGCCAGTGCTTCAACATATGACACCCACTTGTGCCTTGCTTGGGGTACTGCTGCCCCTGTTCTTTCTTTGACTGTCCCCTCAACTCTTTATCCATTGTTTCATTTGCTATGATGGTATGTAACATGGTGCACACAACAAATATGTGTCTGAAAGTCTGTGGTGAAAAATGTAGTGCCAAACCAGATGCATTAAGGTAGTGCAATCATCCATTTAGTTGGTCAAAAAATGCATTCCACCATGATCCATGTTTCTGCATGTGCAGTGCTATGTGTCATCTTTGCCATTGTCTAAGAGATGTGGATGGGGGGGTCTTGATTTACCTGTAACACCTATAACAAACAACAGTGACACCACAATATGTAGTCTGCTAACTGCTTCATGGTAACTCTTTTTTTTAATTTCTCTAACTGTTTTGGGTTTCTAATACCATGACAGGAACGGGACCCATTCCTAAATCAAAGTATGATTAAAGTTCATAAAGTTAGTATTGTTTCAATCTTTGATGTTAGCCAAAAGTGCTCTTTGCAGCATCCGCAATGTGTCCAGTATTGACTCCTTCTGCAAGTCAAACAGAGTTACATGTATTTGTAACATATCTAAGTGATGTGACAATGTGAGGTATTGTGCCCACTATGCCAGGAGAAGTAGGGCAGTGAATGCGTAACATATGCCAGCATAGCTGGCTGGAAATTTGTAAAGAATTGTATGTCATTTGTATATCAAACTGATTTGTACAGATGCTTGTGTTGAAAAATGAATTTGTAAAGCTGGTTGTGTTAAAAATGTACCAACAGTGGGTCCTGACTGTATTGTAACTAATTAAATGTATATATTTTAACAGAGAATAGTGGAAGAGAAGATGTTAATCTTAGTCCAACTAACTTCGAAAAATAGTAAGAAATTAAATTACTCAATTTAGGCCATAACAATTGTATCTTACAGTTCTGACTGCAGCCAGAGATGAAATGTCTGTGCCAGAGAATGGTTTATTAGCTACTGTAGGAAGAGTTGAAGTGTTTTATTGTTTTATGACCTCCAGAAGCTGCAATAGATCTTAGCAAAGCTCTGTCTGTGGGTATGATAACACATATGTGCAAGATTATGGTTCAGTTTCCAGTAATGGGAGTAGCATGGGAACCAGAAGTCAGATGACCAGATGTATATTATGTCATTCTATAAGCCATCACTGAAATTATGTTTTTTTTTAATACTAGATGAGACTGAAGTTTCAGAGCACTCTGTTTTTGGAACCTGACAAAGAAGGACCCCTCACCTACTTCATCTTGCTTTGTTCTAGTAAGTGACCATTGAATAGTAATTCTTTAGATCAGTTAGGAAAATATAGTGAGATTAGTTAAGTACTGTTTTTCTGTAGATGTGTGAATCTATTCATCTGTGTTAGTTTAATATCTCCTGTGATTGAAACTCTGGTGTTTATTGTAAATAGATATTCCATATTTTCATGTTCTTTTATTATTTATTATTAAATATATTTAAACTTTTCATTGTGGCTGGTCCTTCAGGAATATTTTAACCTTTGAAAGTACTCATATCTATTTGCTGACTCTGTGGCCACTCCTGAAAGCCTTACTGCATTGGTCAAAATGCTACCATTTGTACTAATATTAATTTCACTCAGTATAATTGGGTACCCTTGTAAGAGCCTTAGAGTAGCTGCCTTTGGAGTGTCTGGTGGCAGTAACTACCTTATAGTAAGGGGGAATAGCTAGTAAATCTGTGTCAGCCTTTCCCAGGTGTGTGTGTGTGTCTGTGTGTGTGTGTGTGTGTGTGTGTGTGTGTGTGTGTGTGTGTGTGTGTGTGTGTGTGTGTGTGTGTGTAAAAATCAAATCTCAAAGAGTGTGTGCATCAGTTGCTTGGAGCAGAGATGCAAAGCACTGTTTTCACAGAGAGAGTGCTGGAGGATTTGGACACTCGGATGAAGACTCAACTCTATAGCTGTACCAGTGGGAAGTCTTATTGTGGACCTGAAGGGAGACAGAATGAGAAATCCAAACCCTGAACTGAATGTGTCCCCATGTGCTCTTAAAGGAATTTGTGCTTGACGCAGAGAGCAGCATTTGAAAATACTGTGTGTATGTATTTTTGTTTCAAGTGAACATGCCTCTCCAGTGTCAGTGATAAGAATTCAGGTTCCTTGATTACTAGCCCAGAGAGGGAACGTCACATAAGTATGATTGTAATTTTTTTTTATAAGACCTTTTGCTCCTACTACTATTGGAACTGTCTGGATATTCTTCTTTAACATTACCCTTGCTCCTGCCTGCAAATCCTGGCATTTTATGACTTTGTGTCCCTCTGTATGTAAGACATTGTAGTCAATTTCAATTTCTCTGATCAATGCTGCTTTTGTCTTCTTTTCATGGACTACTATATTTGGTTTTCTCGCATCTAGTTTTTGAACTGTTGGTCATGGGTGATCCCATATGATATTAATGTCATCATTTTTAATAATGCTTTGAGGCTCATGTTTCCAATGTTTTTCAGCTTCTTTAATATTATGTTTGCACAATCCATAGTGCAATAGTCTTGCCACATTATTATGCCTTTCAGTATACAGTCTTTCTGCCATTAGTATATCACAACTAGCAACAAGATGTGCTACTGTTTCCAATTCTGTTTTACAAAACCTATATTTGTCTATTTCTCCCACATGTTCAATGGACTTTGTAAACCAATGTATAAGTAGTCCACTATCTTGGGCTGCCAATATTAACTGTTTGTCTTTTGGCTTAAATTCACTGATCCTTAACTATTACTGTGTTTGATCCTGTTCAACATGAGGTTGTTCCAAGAAATTTCTACTTGCAACTATATTTATGCATCTACCACATTTCTTGCCTTCTCATCTGATCCTTCACCTTATATTCTTTCTTTTGTTTTTGGCATACTCAGTTGCTGCCTGATATTTATATACTTCTGTTTTTTATTTCCATTCCTGCTTGACACTGATATGCATCTGTTAAACTAATCAGGGAAGTCATCTTAGACTTATTCTCCTCAAGATTTAAAACTTTCACTACCTTTGGGTCTTGTGAGGTCAGCAGATATGTATGCAGTCCTACCATTGTAGATTTATACATGTAATCAATTTCGAGGAGGCTTATACCTCCTTCAGAATGGGGAATATATAGTCTTGATATACACTGATTTTTATAAATCATTTGACAAGCATGAAGCATCCTTCTTGTTTTCCTGTCCAACCGATCCAGCACCTTTTGGTGCCAGTCAGTCACTCCAAAACTGTAAATTAGGACAACAAGAGCAAATCGCTTTATAACTTGGACTTTGTTCCTAAATGTCAATGATGTTTTCAGTATTAATTTTAATCTTCTAAAATATTTCTTACTAAGTTTTTATTTACATTTGTTCATGTTTTATTGTTGATCCTTCATCAGTTCCCAAATATTTATACACTCTCTCTTGCTCACGTTCTTGTATATCACATTCCTGTTCTAGACTAATGTTTTCTTGGTGCTACAGCTTTCCTGGTTTAAAGGTTGCTTTTGCACATTTATCAAGACCAAATGACATTCTTATATCATCTGAAAACGTTTTGACCACTTGCAGTTGTGCTTTCCATTCCTCATCTGCTGAACTATACAGTTTTAAATCATCCACAAAAAAAAGATAAGTCTTTACACTTTGTTGTTTTCTGGAAGCCAAATTGTAGCCATGACCTAATCTGTTAAGTAGGCAGTTTAATGGGTTAAGGGCAAGACAAAAGAGCAACAGTGTCAAAGAGTCACCCTGGAATATCCCCCTTTGATCGCTATCCCTGAAATAATAATTTGTCCTTTATCATGACATAAATGCAAAGTGGTTTGCCACTGTTTCATGGTCACTGTAATGTAATCAATCAGTGTAGGGTATATCATACCTTTTTAGCACTCTTTTATCCATGAATGTGGAATTCTGCCAAATGCTTTTTTTCTAGTCTATCCATGCCATACTTAGATTCTTCCCCTTTTCACAGTTTGCCATTATGACTTTATTTAACAACAAATTATCCTTTGTTCTATATGACTTTCTTTTTTACCCTTTTTTCTACTGCTATAACTGAGTTTTCTTCTAGATGACTAAAACTTTCATTTCCAGTGTGTAGTTTATACGTCGTCAGAAGGCAAGTTATTCATCTATAGTTTTTAGGATAGCTTGTAGGCTCACTGTTAAGTAGGAATATTGTTTTTCCTGTTGTTAACCAAGTTGGTAACTTGTTCGGGATGTGCATATATATAGATCTTACTCATGGCTAAATCTTCATGTAAAGATGTTAATACTTTTAGCTAGAAATTAGGTACTGCATCTGGGCCTGGGATTTTCCAGTTAGGAGCTTTTCTTAACTTTGTTTTAATCTCTCTGGCTGTTACTTCGTCCCATTTCATATCCTGTACATTTGCACTTCTTATTCTTTCTTTTAATTTCTTCTATTCATTCAGTATCTTTGTTATGTTCCACAGGATCTTCACAGGTATTTCTCCAAAATGTATCTATTTCTTCTTTTTTGGTGGTGGTTCAATTCCTTTTGCATTGTTTCCCAGTTCTCTCTAAAACATTCTTGGGTCACCAATAAATTGTTTATTTTGTACTTTACCTTTATATTTATCTGCATATCTTCTAAGTTTTTCTGCCTGTGCTGATATTTTCATCTTATTTGCGATAGCGCACAACAGATTGTGATCTGTTCTGATACTGTGCATTGTTTTTATCATGTCTATCTTTCTGAGTATTTTTGTTGATCTGTTCCCACTTCTTAACAGTGACATTTCTTGTCAAATGCTTTATAGTTTTTTTCTATTCGATACTTCCATGATGTCATTTGATTTCTCCCCTTTTCCTTTCCCTAACTGCCCTGTGGTTTTGTGGTAAGACTTTATATGCTATTAATTTAGTTGCATGGTAATATATCCTATTTGCATCTGTTATATCACATAAATCTCTATGAACAGTTCTAATTACTGTGTTCATTTATTTTATCAAACTTCAATCTTTTTGGGTTTCATTGACTTTCTGTAGTCTATTTTTTCATTGATCTTAATATGTCTGTCAAGCTCTATTAAATCAAGCAACTCTTCTCTTAAATCATTTTCTTCTAAACTGAGGGCATTTTCTTTGTTCTCCATTTCCTGCAGGCATTCTACAGAAAGTTCCAGAGCATCTTCCTGTGCCATATTCTCTTCAGTTTCATTGTGTATCATCCATTGCTCTTTCATATGGGAACTCACTGGCCTATCAATCCACAATATTGACTGCATCAGAGTTGCCACAGTTTCCTGTTCCTTCCCTTGCTGTACAACTCCAACTGAACTTTTGTACTGTTTTTCTATGGAAGGCTCCAAAGTATCTTCATTTGGCAACTGATCAGATGTTCCCCACTCACTCACTGGTTTCTCCTTAATTTGGGAAGACATTGCTCTAGCCTGCTGCGATGCTATCAGAATTAGATTTTCTACACTAAATCCTTCACTTTGCAGGTAATACATAATCTCACTTTCTATGTGTTTAAGTTCTCCATTACTAATCTTTTTTCTGTGTTTCCTCTTTGTTTTCTTATTTTTTGTATTGTAATATGTCCCATATCTGAGGTGGAACCTAGATGGCAGACTGAAAGCAGCACTTTTTTAGAGCTCCATAAAAATACTTTAAATAACAGGAAAATATTTATGTTTTTTCTAGAAAAAAGTTAATTAATAGTCTTTAACTTATTTACTGCCAATATACTAACTTTGGAATATATTCTTCAAAAATTTCCTGTCAGAAATATCTGGAGTTTAAAACTGGTCTTGGAAAATGAGTGGTTCAAAGAATTCTCATGCAGAAACTACTCTGAGGAAAGAAATCCAGTTGATGCCCTCTACCCTACAAGAGTTACCTTTGAAAATGGACAGCTTCAAGGACAACTTAGAAAACGTAAGAGAAAGTTGTCATAAACAAACCGAGACCTTCAAAGAACTACTACAGCAACATCAAACCAAAATATTAAACATTGAAGAGTCTTTGTCTGATATAGAGGGAAGGCTTAGAGAGGAAGAAATCCAGGGTGAATTTCTTCAGCAACAGAATAAGTGGCTTACCAACAAGATGGATGATTTGGAAAATAGAGAAAGGAGATCTAATGTAAGAATCTTTGGGATACCTGAGAAGACTGAAGGAGATGATATTTATTTTCTTAATTCCTGGCTGCCTGACTTTCTAGATCTAAAAGAAGGACTCTCATATGGTATAGAAAGAACTTATAGAGCTACTGGGAAACCTAGTCCTTCATCTTCTACATCTACTCCCAGATCTATTATAGTAAAATTTCTTTCTTATCTTGACAAAGAACTAATTCTTAAATGTGCTTGGAGGAAAAGCCCTCTGAAGTATAATCAGAATCTAATTAGATTTGACTATGACTATTCCTCCAGAGTCCTAGAAATGAGGAAAAAAGCATGGCCACTTGTGAAGTTACTCAAGCAAAACAAAATAAAAACCCAACTTGCATATCCTGCAAAAATAAGGATTTTTTTCAAATGAAATTAGGTCATTTAATGACATTGAGGAAGCAATTACTTTAATCAAAAACAATAACATAATGTCAGTTCCAGAGGAGATGGATTGGTCATCAACTACCTCACTGAAAAGATCTCCTGAGAAAAATACTTGGATTGATGTGAAGAAAAAAAAAGCAAAAAACTGATATTTATTATTTATTTATTTTACATTTGTTTACCAGGATAGTCTGACTGGATACATGTCCACTTTCAGTGGAGGCCTGGGGAGAAAAGCTCCACATCGACAAACTTACATAGATTACACAGAAGTTAGCAAACAATTATAAAAACAAAGTGATTATATACAGTGGGTTAGTAGTGTTCCCTAGTAGGGACTCACAATTCCCATGGACAGACAATTAAAAGTAAGAGATATCAGATTGGAAGCAGAACTTAATGATGTAGTTAAAAGTTATGATAATTGCAGAATATGCTTTTTGTTTATAACTTAATCAGGGTTGGTACATGGACATAGCCAATTCACTTTGATATACTGTTTGAGGTTTTTTTTGAAGAGACTTTTGGAGGATTGTAAGGTTATATAGTTTGGCAACGAATTCCAGGTTTTGCCAATGAAATTGGCAAACAGGGATTCACCAGCAGAGTTATTAGCTTTGTGGGTTTGGACCAGTAGTTTATCGGCTGACCGTAGGGATCTTAGGTTGCTATATGGCTTAATAATATTTTTAAGTGAGGGGTTATCCTCAGGGTGGTACAAAATTTTATGCGCTATTAAGAGTTGATTGAATTGACTTAAGCTGGGCAGTTCTAGCCACTCTAGTTGTTTAAGGTTCTGGTAGTGGTGGGTTCTATAGGTGGAGAGAGGGGTAAATCTGGCAATATGATTGTAGATATGGGACAGCTTACCTAGTTTGGATTTGTTGAGGTTTGAGAGTACAGGCGAGGCATATAAAAGAATAGAGAGTAGGTGTGCTCGGGTGATTGCAGTCCTAGCCAGTGGGATTAAAAATGTCTTGTTTCTATACAGTGATCCAAGCTTCTTATTGATGGTCTGCATGGTTTTGTTGACCTTTAGGTCAAATTTGAGATTATTATCTATGATAATCCCTAGCAGTTTGGTGTGATTATCTGGGTAAATAGTGATACCATTGTTAGATGTGACAGAGAATGAAAGTGTGGTGGATCTACTAGTGGGAGAGAAGAGTAGATGTTTAGTTTTATTGGGGTTCAGAAGTAGGCATTGGTTGGTGAGCCAGTTCGATAGTGTTAAATGTATTTTGGGTTAAGATTTGCAAGTCAGATGGGGAGGTGGCTGAGCAGATGAGAGTTGAATTATCTGCATATTGAATGCAGGTGGCTTTAGGGATAGCAGTGTGAAGGTTGTTGATAAAAATAGAGAAGAGTAGGGGACCTAGTATGGACCCTTGAGGGACACCAAGTGTGAGAGGTAACTGGTTGGAGAGTTTGCCCTGCCATAGCACCGCCTGCTGTCTACCAGTCAGATAGGACTGGAACCACTGGATAGCAGGCTTGTTGAGGGAAATAGATTTTAGTGAAAGAATGAGAAGTTCATGGTTGACCATGTCAAAGGATTTTGCTAGGTCAAGAAAGAGGGCAGAGGTTAGTCTATTGCCATTCCTGTTCTGGTTTAAGGCAGTAGTAAAGGAAAGGAGGGCTGAGGTGGTGCTGTGGTATGGCCCGAAACCATGCTGGGAGTCGGATAGTAAGTTATTCTGTGAAAGGTATTGCATTAATTGCTTGTGTACACATTTCTCCATTATTTTGGCTAGTGGGGAAAGAATGGCAATGGGTCTATAGTTGGATATGTCTGAGGAGCTACCACCTTTATGGAGTGAGATGATGTGCAATATTTTCCTGAGAGAGGGGATAGCATTTTCAGATAAGGTTCTGTTGATGAGGATAGATATGGGATATGCAATGGCATCTGCAGCTATTTGTAGGTACTCTGCAGGGGGAGGTCACAGTGAGGGTGGTAGGTTTTAGTTTTTTAGAAGTGTTTTGATAAAACTAGTGGATATTGGTTGGAAGCTACATTCGGGTGATTATTAGGTAGATTAGGCATGTGGTTTAAATTAGAGGGGGTTAGTTGATTTGCTAGGGATTGGATTGTTTCAGTGAAAAAGTTATTAAAGGCACTAGCTATGGTCTCTGGGGAACTATGGGTGTAGTTAGCTGGGGTTGGGGTGATGGAGTGACCTGGACAAAGTAGTTGATTTAAGCCTGCCCAGAACTTTTGAGGGTTGTTGTGGTGTTTTTGTAGGAGATTTTGGTTGAAGCTTTTTTTATCCAGTAAAATGGATTTTTTGTATCATTCCTGAGTTGACGATATTTTAGATGGTCATGTGGGGCTTTGGTTGTTCTCCAGCTGACCCAGGCTCTGTTTTTAGTTTTGACTTTAGCTTTGGTATCTTTTGTCAGCCATGGTGCTGTATTTGATCTAGTTTTATTGTACGTGCTGGAGCATGAGAATCAAGGATACTTAGGAATTTAGTGTTAAAGTGATCTATGGCCTCCTCTAATGTTAGATTTTTTAGTTTTGACCAGTCAACTGCTTTTAATTCATTTTGGAATATAGTAGCAACAAAGTTTTTCCTGTTTCTAAATGTTTTATATTTGGGCTGGTGAGGGTTTCCTGCCTTATGTTTTATGATATAGGTTAGACAATGGTCGCTGAGGTCATCAGGGAGAGTACCAGCTGTGTACAGTTGGGGTTGGTTATTAACTAGGATCCAGTCTAGGATACTTTCCTTGTTGGTTGGTTTGTTTATCCTAGTGAGAAAGGTTATGGTCTGTTTAAACCCAGATAAGTTTATATGAGTGAGAGGGGGGTTGGAGGAGCAGGGGTGCCAGTCGGTGCTAAAATCACTCAGAACTATGGTTTCTTGGGGATAGGTAGTGGTTAACCAGTAAAGGAGATCTTCTAGGGTATTTAGGTTGTTGGCTGATGGGATGTATGCACAGACGATGTTCAAGTGTTTGTTTTGGTTAATCTGTAGCTTGGTTATGAGGAGTTCTGCGTTATTGAATTGGAGAGGTTGAATGGTGTCTCTATTAATGGTTAGAGTATTTTTGTAAATGCCTGCTACCCCACCTTCTTTCCATGTAGCACAATCTAACTGGTGAATATTGTATCCTGGAGGTAGTATCTCATTGTCAGTAGTACTGGGTTTTAGCCAGGTTTCCGTAAGACACAATGTTTGGGGAGTGGGTTGCTAGGAGGGCACGTAGGTTGGGAATCTTATTGTTAATACTGCTAATATATAGGTGAAATGCTAGGAGGGAACTAGTGGGAGTATTCATGGGTAGCTTGACTGTGGGAGTTGTGTTAGGGGAGTGGAGGTTATTGGGTGTGGGTGGGCCAGGGTTGGGATGAATGTCTCCATCTGTTATAAGGTTATACTGACAGGATATTCTGAGCTTTAGGAGTTTGTTTATAAGCTTCATATAGTCTTTTGGATTATGTTTTGTGGCTGTACAGGGGTGGTATTTTATAGAGGGTGGTATATTCAGTGTGCTGGGGAAGGTAAAGTGTTTGGTGTTATGTGTGACGTTGTGGGTGTCTGTTTGACCATTTGGGTAATGAATACCATGGTCAAGTATTTGTTCGTAGGCAATGAGATGGTAAAATAGAAACAGTATAGGCATTTGGGTAATTAGTGTTTTTTTGCTTGTTTGCATTTTGATAGGGGGTGGGCCAAATTTGATGGCTGACTGTGCTAACAGGGTGTGGAAGAATGAGAGAGAAGGAAATGGATTAAGGGGGCAGGGTTGCTCAATGATGTGTGATGTGCTGATTGGTACTTAGCAGGAGGGGAGTGTTAAGGGAGTGTCAAAGTCTGGTTTAAATTTAGCACTAGTGGGGGTGGGTGGAATTTGGGGGCAGGGAGGGGAGCGGAGCAGGGCTAACACTGACTCTGAGAGTTACCTTGGGCTTTTGGTTTGGTTTGTATGATTGTATGTAAGCTGTACTTTAATTTGTTTTATTTTTTTTAATTTTAGACCAATTGTCAGGCTAATTTTAATTGGATCCTAGGGGTAAACTAGCAAATGTAGTCAATAAGGAGGGAGCGAAATTACTTTACCAAATTAAAAAGTAAATGCTTGGGACTAGAACACTGTGTGAGTGTAAGGCTGATTCAAAGTAGTATAGCCCAATCTAGTGGCAATTGGCTAGATCCCTTCACTGTTGTTGTGCATACACCATTAAGCCTCAACAGTTTACAAAACTAAATTGTAGTTCACCTATTACAATTGAAAAGCTGGAGGGAGTCAGGTTCTTGCTTCCTAGAGGTTTTACTTAGTTAAGATAGCCAGCTTCAGCGGAGAAGGTAGAAACTGCTTTATGAAGTAAATCCCAGGTGGGGGGCATCACTCAGGAAAGAAACCTATGCAAACTGAAAAATAAAGGTAAATAAGGCAGAATTAGTGCAAAGGTTACAAGAATGTGAAGTGGAGAGCATGCAAGGAATAGAGCTGGAGAGTAAAATTAATTATATTGCATACATTATAATTAAAATTGATTATAGTGTATACAGTATCAGATCTGTAAAACCACAGACTAACAGCAGTAACATACAGCCTCTAAGTCCACTGATAACAGCTGTATACTTCATTGAATGCACACAGGATATAATGCACAAAGCAAAGTATGGCTGTTTTAGGACAATAATTCTAGAGCTATGTTATTCAGTATGAACTAACAGTAACATGAACTGCGTTCACTTAGCCTTCTATAAAAGCAATTATAAAGTCCAGCCTGTAAGTCTTCTAAGTGCAGTAGCATGCCATAGGAATGCTTACAAATGTAACCAAAACATGAATGACCTCTGCAAAACAGTTAGCAGGATGCCTGCCAGATATTCAACAATTAAAGTTCTACCTTTATAAAACAAAATAAAAAAATGCAGTTTGTAAGTTAGAATATTAGCTAGTTCTCAAAACATATAGGAGTTCTGAACAGCAGTTACAGCTTAGCACCATCAAATACCTCAGTAGTTAACAGTAATAACCAAATAAATCAGCAGCTAACAGTAATAAGAGGACAGTAATGCAAAGTAACTTACTTGCTGTGCAGGCACAATGAACAGAGGCTTAGGGAAGGTACAACAGCTACAGGATGAAATGAATGTGAGTCAGGTAGTAGATAATTTGATTAAAGATGGCACCCTAGGAGGGGGCTGACTAATGAAGATAATCAGGGGGTGGGGGTGGGAGTGGCAGATAGGGAGAATGGAGAAGAGAGAAGTCAGGACAGGATTAACCTGGAACTTATGGATCCCTCCCCCACAGGGAGAAGGGCTGAAAACTATCAGTGTAAGGTGAGGACTGACTCTGAGAGTTACTTTGGGCTTTTGGTTTGGTTTGTATGATTGTATGTAAGCAATGTTTTTGGCTGCACTTTAATTTGTTTTATTCTTTTTTAATTTTACACCAATTTTCAGGCTAATTTTAATTGGATCCTAGGGGTAAACTAGCAAATGTAGTCAATAAGGAGGGAGCAAAATTACTTTACCAAATTAAAAAGTAAATGCTTGGGACTGGAACACTGTGTGAGTGTAAGGCTGATTCAAAGTATACAGATTTACAGAATATTGTAGAAAACATGGTGAACTGAAGAATATTGTTTACATATTAAACCATTTACTGTACAGCATATGCTTGCTTGTGCAGAATGTTTTGGCATTTGTACATACATGGGCTGTAATGTACACTCAGTCCAATTTACAAACTTAGTATTAAACTGAAGCCTGCTAATTAAACATTACTTGAAACACATTAAAATGTATTTCTGGTATATTTGTTTTACTACCGTACATGTTGGTTGTACTCTAATCACTTAATGACAATAAAAAGGCATGGCTGTCTTTTAATAATTACTGAATCATTAATACAGACCAATATGTTTTTTTCTTGTACCTTTATTTTAGTCCCTTCTGCAGTACTGTTTACACAGTCATTGTAAAACTGAAAAGTGCCTTTCCTCCTGTAGTATGCGGCATTTTATTGTAGTATTGTTTATTTGCTTTATGCTGTGAGAATTGAAATGTATGCCTGCCCTCTGATTGTTAGGGACCTGCATAATTTATTTTAACTGCATACCATGGCCCATTTACTGGCTGTACTTGGTGTAACTGAGTTTTTTGTTTTAGCATTTGCCTGCAAACAGATTATTAATGACATGTATGCACAATTGTGATGTTTTATTACAATTACCAAACAGAATTCATGCAGACCTTTGTGCTTCTAGCTTAGTGCTTCACATAAACACTTAACAATTATGTTTTAATAACAATAATGTTTTAGAAAAATGTAAGCCATCCTGGCCTGGCAATCAGTCTTGTTTTTTTGACCTTATAAATTTCAGTATCAGTAACATTTTATCTTTCCAACATTTCTTGTAACTACCCATCTCAGCCTGGGAAGATCTGAGCTCACATAAAACAAAATGTCTTACTTTTTTTCTTTTCTGTGCATTCCAGATCTTAAACCACAGCACATCTCTTAATCCCTTCAGCACTTTCTTTACCTTCAGGCATTTATTAATACACTTGCAACCTGATATTAGAATGCAGTTGTAAGACACTTAGAATTATAATAAATATTTGTAATTTGCCTAACTATGCATATATTTTAAACTTGGGTTGTATCTGTAGTATTATGTACTCAGTACAACCTTATATTACTAACATTGCTTTTAAATATTTTTTGCTGGAGTCATTGCTATTTTTGATATTGTAAGAAACAAAATAAATATTGGCTTAACTAACACATGCTTAAAACAGATATAGTTACATTATTTACATTTGCTGTTGTCTGCTTTTGCTTTTGTGCATTTTAAACAGATGCACTTTAGGTGAAAAGAAAATACATTCATGTCAGCCTTGTGACCTTATATCTTTACTGCTTTTAACTAGATCCTGCTGTGTACACTAACCATTATCTAAATGTAGAGTAGAATGTTGTAAATTATTTTTTATCAGTGTAATTAACTGCTGGGTCAGATCTAGAATTTCTCTTTTAAATGCTTTACTAACCAGATTCTTTTTGTCTTGTGATTCTGCACAGGCTGTCTGATATTTCTCAGTATTCTGTTCTTCTGACTTTAAAATTCTTATCTACTTCTGGAAAAGTGTTTGCATATATTTTCTAAACTTTCTGAACTCACTCTGTCACTTAGAAGTTTATTAAGTTTTTCTGTCAGTTCACCATGAACCTCGTCTCTGTTCTTTTCTGTGTTGTACTGTGCAGTAGTTTTATGCTACTTTTGCCTAAAGGGTGTAACAAAATGTACAGGAGATTCTGTCAGTAACTAATTTGACTGTTCTTGTAACTTTAAAATTAACATTGCACATGTGGTGACGACATAATGCAAGTGTATGACACTTATCTGGTTGTTTCCCATTAACAATGGTCTGAACTGTACTTTTATGACATTGCACACATAAACCAGGTTTATATGACTTGCGCAATAAACATTTACTGTCATACCAATCATGTTTCTGTTTAAGATACCAGTCAAATGTAATCCATTACATATTTGCTAACTGTCAACTTGCCCTAATAAGGTTTTACATTTGCTAATATGCTGTTTATACAACTTCTGCAGTCTAAAATTGATGCATTAATACTAATACTGTGTTTACTACCTTTACTAGCATGATTTATGGCATTCATGCTGTTATATAACAAGAAAAAGTTGCTTACCAAAGTCCACAGATAACTTCAGCTGGCCAATTCTGATTACTGTAGATAGCTGGAAAAGTTTTGTAGTTACTTGAAAAGCTGGTGAAACAAATCTGGCATTTGCAGATTCGAACACAAAGTGTCACTAACCTGGAGAATTTATGGTACTGCTTACTTCCTGCACAGCAGTCCTACTTTGGATTCAGGTGTCTGAGGAACTGTACTGCTGCAAACTGTGGAATTTGAAGTGCTCCTATTCCAGACTCAATCATGTACTTAAATGTTAGTTACTGCGCTTTTAAGGAAGTGATCTTATACAAGGCACAGGCACTACTCTCCCTGTGTTTGGATACAGGCAAGACTTGCCATTGAAAAGCTATTTAAAATTAATGATTGCAGTCTTGTCTTACTGATACTGCTGACTGCAGCTTCTGTGTTGCTGCCTAGTAGTGCCTTGTAAAAAACAAAGTCTGGTTAGTGCACATAAACTTTGCAGGCTATTAACCTTTTCAGCAGTATATCATGTGCAGTACTAATAATATAACTTGTCTATATAACAGATAACATGTACAACACTGTACAGTTTACAGCTTTAATGCCTTCAAGTTTGCTTCTCATACAGCATGAAAGGTGTTCTCCATTAAGCAGATCTCACAAGAAATCAGATCAGATCTCACATATATACATTCTTATGAAAGCAGTCTTTTGGGAATTTTGCCTTTTATTTATTTCATTTTTAGCTGAGAACAATTTACCCTTTAATATATGTATGCTAGCAAACAGAAATGTATGCATCTCACTGACTATATTATTCCTACATATATTATAGCAACAGAAGTGTATATGAATCTAACTAACAAACAGAAGTACATGCATTTATAAATCTCTAAATATATATCTAACAGGAACTGCTTGGCTGGTGTACTGAAATATTATGGGTTATACCCTGTGCATTGTACACCACTTGGCAGTTGCAAGAGTGGAAGCTATTCCTTTAATGTATTTGACATCCTGTGGACCAGATAGAAGTGGTACTCGGTCTGCCCATAAAGAATGCTAATTGTGTAGAACTACAGGAATGACAGCACACTTAATGCAGATTCACTAACAGCACGCAGCTTGGAAGTGGATGACATGATGATATGGAGGAGGCTGGACATCCTATGTATCCAAGAGAGAAGATGGAAGGGCTGTGCAGTGAAGCCACTTGGCTTGGGATCCAGAGTCTACTACTCAAGAGGAGGACAGGCTAGAAATTGTGTGGGAATTGCGGTGAGAGAGAGGCTTTAGAAGGCAGTGAGGGATATCATCAGAATTTGTGACAGACTCATGGTAATCAGACTCCAGTGTATTGATAGGGCAGTATTCATAATCTCAGCCTATGCCCCACAGCGCGGTTGTGATAATGAGGAAAAGAGTGCATTCAGACAGCAGTTGCAGGACCTACTAGATAAAGCAGGACAGCATGAATTGGTGTTGATAATGGGGGACTTGAATGAACATATCAGAACAGACAGAACAGGATATAAAGACTGCCTGGGTACATATGGGGGGCAACAGGAATAAAGAAGGAGATGTCATTCTGGACTTCTGTTTGGCAAATGGCTTAATGGTAACTAACACATGGTTCAGAAAGAGGGACTATCACAAAATCACATACAAGAGTGGCCAACATGCAACTCATGTAGACGTCCTTCTAGTAAGGAAAGGGCACTGGAGTAGAATCAATGATTGTAAAGTAATTCCCAGAAAAACAGTCAGCCTACAGCATACACCACTGATTGCAACAATCAACTACAAGTAGTGGTCAGAGAAGGCTCTAAGGTCAACAGAGACCAGGCTGAAGACCTGGAAATTGACTGGAGAGAAAGCACAACAGTTCAAGGAATTAGTCTGGGCTGTAGTATCCCAAGAAGAGGAGGAAACAGGTGGAGTTGAAGAAGAATGTCAGCACCTCAAAACAGCATGTGTGAGGACTATAAAACAGATATGTGGCTGAGTCAGGTATGGAAATAAGGTATGTAAGGAAAGCTGGTGGTGGAATGCAGAAGTCCAGGAAGTCATCCAAAGAAAGAAGAAGCACAAGGCAAACACAGAAAAATAAAGAAGATATTCAGACACCCTTCATAAGGGATGCCTGCAACAATCTGCTCACCAGTCCACAGGACATCAAGGGGCAGATGGAAGGAGTATTTCTAGCAGCTTTTGAATGAAGAAAACTACATAGAAGCTGTACTGCCCCAGACATAGATTATGATGAGAGAAGAAGAGGAGACTGCCCTAGAGATGAAGTCAGAATAGCACTAAGGAAAATGAAGTCAGGGAAAGCAGCAGGCTTAGATGAGGTCGCAGAAGATATGATAAAGATGCTGGATGAGATAGTGGAGAAATGATCCTGAGGATACTCATAGCAGAGTGGAGAGAAAGGCGTATCCCAGATGACTGGAGACTAAGCATACTTGTGCCACTGTAGAAGAACAAAGGGGACATACACAAATGTAGACAGTACAGAGGCAACAAACCCCTGTCACATTGCATGAAAGTTCTGGAGAGGGTGATTGAGAAATGGATACACAGAGTAGTAGAATGTACGATGGGAGATGAGCAGTTCAGATTCAGATCAGAATGCAGCACAACTAATCCAATGTTTGCAGTGAGACAGATAGTTGAGAAGAAACTAGACATGAAGAAAGGGAATTCCTAGATTTGGAGAAAGCATATGACAAGGTCCCAAGAAAGCTGGTTTCGGCAGTACTGCAGTGGTTTGAAGTCCAAGAAACATTGTTAGAATTAGTGCAGGCTGTGTGCAAGGACCCAATGTCTCAAGTACGAACAGTATTGGGTCTCACAGAGGTGTTCCCAGTGGGAGTGGGCATGCACCAGGGTTCAGCTCAGTGCCCACTGCTGTTCATACTGGTGATGGACTACATTAACAAACAAGTCAGAGGGGACAGCTCAACAAAGTTGCTGTATGCAGACGATGTTGTTAGAGGCAGACTCTGAGCAAGAACTTCAGCAAAGGATAGGGGAATGTAATGCAAAACTGAAGGCACACTGCATGAAACTAAGCACAAATAAGTGGTAATGGCAGCAAATTGGGGAAATCAGAAGAAGCTGAGAATTGAGATTGAAGGGAAGATAGTGAAACAGGTTAATAGCTTCAAGTATCTGGGAGGGGTGGTTGAGGAGAAGGGAAGTCTGAATGAAGAAGTCAAAGCTAGAATCAGGGGGCTGCAGCCAACTGGCATAGACTGTTAAGTGTAGTCAATGACAGAAGAATGCCAAAGAAGCTGAAAAGTAAGATGTACATGATGGTTTTGTGACCAGTACTACTGTATGGTACAGAAACCTAGGCAGTAAAGGCAGAGCAGATGAGCATGCTAGAGGTGATGGAAATGAAGTGCCTGAGATTGTGGTAGGATGCACACTGTGGGATAGACAAAGAAGTGAGGACTTAAGAGCAGAAGTCAAAGTAGCTCAACTTCAGAAACAATCAAAGAGAACAGATTACAGTGGTTTGGACATGTGCAGAAAAGAAGAAGACGATCTGGTGAAGATTTGGGACAGACAAGAAGAAGGGAAGAAAAAATGAGGACATCCAGCAAAGAGGTGGACAGTTTGTGTGAGAGAAGATCTATGACTGTCAGGCATGAGTGTCGAAGAAGGCAGTAATGTGGCACTGAATTGAGATAGATGGCAACAATTAAAACAATACCCAACCCCATGTATAAAATGGGAAAAAGGGGGTTGATGATGATGATGATAAACCAGATAGGAACTTTCTTTCTGTTCTTTTTTCTTTCTCTTTCTCCTCCCCACCTTTTTTTAGATCAGTTGGGAATTCTATGACCCATGAAACAAACTTAAATTTCATCTACTACACTCCATCACTCATGTCAAACTTCTAGCTGACATCCATCCTAACCCAGTTCCCATTAATACTTTCTCTCAACAACCTCCACCTGCTCCCACCCCAGCTACTACTAATCATCCTACTACACACTCACATCCTTACTCCCCCCTTCCAAAAGCATCCAGCTCTGACCTCCTCCTAACAAAGTTCAATCTCTGAAGCATCTTAAATAAAACCACTGAATTCCATGCAGCCCTAGTCACCTACTCACCAGATATAGCTGTGATAACAGACACCTGGCTAAAGCCCCACATTAAACACAGTGAAATTATAACTACAGGTTACAACATCATAAGACAGGATAGACCAAATAAAAGAGATGGTGGTGTCACTGTTATATTTAAAGACACCCTCAAAATTGTACAACTAAGCTGGTCCCCCCTGACCTATCCAATGCAGAAATTCTGATCACTCGCCTTGACATCAACCCATATAAGACAATAATTATCATATTCACCTATCTTCTCCCCACTAACAAACTTCCCATAATTGAAAATCTCCTTTATTGGGCATCCACCAATTTCAACCCAGAAACTAATATTCTTGGTGACTGCAACCTGGATTGGCAGAGCTCATCTGACAACCCCTACCACTTTATGAATCTCTTCAACTTCATCTAAACAATAACCTGCCCAACTCGTACAGACAAACGCTCCAACAGGAAATCAACATTAGACTGGATCCTAAATAATACACCTAACCCAAATTACATAGCTGGCTGCCTACCTGACTCCCTCAGTGACCATTCCCCAACCTTTTTATATGGAAGGTACATATATACCCTGAGCAATGTGTCCTATAAACATATCATTAATAAGAAAAAATTTTCCACCTCCACGTTTAACTACCTACTCAAACAATGTGACTGGTCTCCACAAAGACACCAACATTTAGATGAAACTGCATAGTTTTTCAACACCACTTTCCTTACTATTCTTAACAACCTTACCCCCACCAGGAAAGTGCACATTAAAGCTAAGCCAATTCCATGGCTAACCAAATAGACCAAAATACTAATGAAGTGCAGAGATAAAGCCTGGGCAGATTACCATATATCCAAAGACAAAACTGACATCTTATATCAACAGCTAAGAAACCTAACAAAGAAACAGATCAAAAAAGACAAACAAACCTACTTCCTGTCCTGTCAACAGAAACACCAAAACAATCCCCAAAAATTCTGGCAATCCATCAACCACCTCCTCAACCTTCGTCACACCCCAACCCCTCCCCCAGCCACCTCAAACAACTCAGACCCTATATCGACACAATTCAGCTCAGACCACCTTAACCCCCCTCACTTTCTCACCTATACAAACTAATTTCATACAAACTCTATTAACTAAACTTAAACCCTGCTGTGTCGTTGCAGACAATCTCCCAAATTAATTTCTAAAACTTGTCACCCCTTCAATTGCCTACTCAATATCAGTTCTGATTAATCGCTCTATTTCTGAGCAATATGTTCCACTTCTGTGGAAAATATCCCACATCATACACCTCCACAAAGGCGGACCCTTTACAGAGCTAAACAACTATTGCTCCATAGCCATCCTTTCCCCCTGGGAAAAATCCTAGAAAAATGCATCCACAAGCAACTCATTAACTATCTCCTAAACAATAATCTACTTACCAGTTCTCAGCATGGATTTAGTCCTAAATATAGTACCAGCGCTGCCCTACTAACCTTTGCTAACACTGTTGATCATCTCATTAATGAAGGCCATCTTGTCTCATCCATCTTTCTCGACATGTCCAAGGCCTTCAGCACTGTATCCCACCAGCTACTAATTAATAAACTGTCCTCTCATGGCCTCAGCCCATCAGCTCTAACTTGGTTCCACAGTTATCTTTCCAGTCGTCAACAGGCTACCAAATGGGAAATCTCACTTCCCCCCTTCTCCCCATCTCCACAGGTGTACCCCAAGGTTCTATACTTGGTCCACTTCTCTTTATCATATTTACTAATGACCTCAGCTTTGCTACTCAACTAACATCCATAGATCAGAACACAGATGATGCCACACTTACCTATTCAGCAACATCACCCCAAGAACTCCAACTAAAAATGCAAACAGCATTTCAAGACATTGAAAAATACCTCTTCCAACAGCAACTCATTCTGAACCCCAACAAAACTAAGATTATAGTTTTCAAAAATAAAAAACTCAAACCTTCCCACCTCCCACTCTCTATCAACTCTGCAAATGGCACAAAAAGAGTACCCACTACCCACACTAAACTTTTAGGCATTACCATAGACGATAGTCTAAAATTTGACAATCATATTGCACTCACAATCAAGAAAGTCCACATCAAACTAGGCACCCTATACAGAGCCAAACCATTCCTTACTCCAACAGCCAGACTCTCTACAGCCTGCTCTCACCCGCTAACCTCCCTCTTGTACGATTCCCTCATATTCACAAACCTCCGTAAATCTGACCTCAACAACTTAGAATCATGCTACAATAAGATTGCAAAATATGCTACTAACCAACCACAGAGTTGTCACCACTGCTCTGCTCTCGCTCAGTTAAACTGGCTAGAACTCCCCAACCTTTTATCACTACATCAACTAACCTTAACCCACAAAATAGTCAACCAACCTAACAACTGCCCCGCTATTTCCAACTTAATCCAGCCCAATACCACTCTCAGATCTCTCAGATCTTCTGACAAACCTCTGCTAAAGGTTTCTAACTCCCACAATCTACATGGCGACTCCCTTTATTCACACAAAATTTCCAAACTCTAAAACACTCTTCCCAGTACCACAACTACAATCCCTAACCACCATCAGTTCAAGGTCCTATTAAAGGAGTATCTTGCAAATCACTGGCTGTGCTCTTGCCACTCTCCTGGCTAATCTCTATCCTATACCCTTTACTAACCCCTTCAGGTTTCACCTACTTTATACACCCTATTATTCTCTGCAACACATGTACCGTCCCTACCCTACTGACATTCTTATTCAACCTCTCTTCTGGACTCTGCCATCTACATTCCACATCTAGTATCAACAGAATGTCAGACATCCTAGCTACAGACACATGTTTCTAGCTTACAACACTCTTCACTGTAACTTCATATGATAATTGACATTCCTGCTGAGTTCTCATGTATTTCTATGCTCAATTGGCATTCTGTATTATTAGTGTTGATATGAATTTTGAATTTGTTTTCTATTGTATATAAATCTCAAGTGACTTTTGTGTATCACTCACTCCTGAATGTATTATTGTTATGCTGTATTTTTCTGCATTATATTTGTATTGTATAATGTGGAGCTTTTATTCTGTATTATATTTGTATTGTACAATGTGGAGCTTTTCTCTCCGGGTCTCCACTGAAAACGGGCCTCTGACCCAGTCAGACACTACCCAGTTAACACATAAAATAAATAAAAAATAAATAACTAAAACTGCATGCAATCACTAGCTCCCATGACCTCAGGGAAATGGGCTTTGATGTAAAATGCATGTGGTGATTCTCCTTTCTGCAGTCCTTGGGAACCATATATGCTCCTCCACTACCACAGTAAAATGTTGAGGTACTGGTATGGGGTACATGAGACTAATATCTGTGATATTTCTTGCATGTCCTTTGTAGGTCATTGAAAATGTCCCTGTTATTATAATGGCTAAAGCTATACATACGTTAGTGTCGACTTGGATGGGCAGTACATGCAACCCCTTGATTCCATGTATGAATGACATTAACAAGCTTCTGCATGTTACACCTGTCTGGGTCTACTTGAGATGGTTGACAGGCTAAATTGTTGAAGCTGACATGGTTGAGACCATATGATTAACAATTTGGTTTGACAACAGTTTTGACTAGATTGTGGTACAGTGAGGATTTGGGAATGTGCCATTTTCCCCACTGTAGTGCAGTAGTGTGGGTGATGCAAGGGGGGCATCCCCCTTGCAAAAGCATCATTTTGTTTTGTTTGCAGGTGTTATTTGGGATGTTCAGGTTGATCTATGAGCTAAATTGTCAATCATGTGGCCTCAGCCGTGTTGGTTTCAATAATTCAGCCCCTCGACCAACTGAACTACATCTCTAGCTATCCGCAAGGAAGAGGTTCATGGTCTATTTGTCAGTCAGGTGTTGCTAGGTTAGGCATTGACAGCAATGAAGCAAAAGGTCAAAGTGTACTATGACATCAGTGATGGCTCTCGAGAGTTGCTACTAGCACATGCTGCTCTGCTAGAGCTGCTGTGATCACAAAAGTGATATCCTGCAGACTGACAATTGATGGAGAGCAGGAAAGGTAAATATTGCATCTCTGAGTACCTGTTTTATACATCTCTGAATTGCTCCTCCATGTTTGATGTCATCATTTGAAAAATCACTGCACCTCAATAGTACTAAGAATCTCCTATCATATCATTATGTGATTATTTGCATATGCTGTGTACCGCACTATTTTTGCCATTTGCTGCCACGTTAATTGTGTCTCTAAATTATCTTCTTCCTATGTGTTACCAGATGCTCAACAGTCCCTATTTTGGAGGAACATTCATATTTTCAGGCCTGATTTAGGAAGTCTCTATTTTTGGAGGCCATGTCTCTATTTTTCAGGCTTGATTTTCTTCTTCACACAGTTTTATGAATTCTCTGTCACTATGTGTGATTTTGAAGCTGTCTAGTACACAGAAAACCCCACTAAATGTCCAACATACCACTGGAAACAGTAATTTAAAGAAGGAGGACACACATCTTATAACTCTGTTTTTCTGAAACAAAAATAAATGACTTTGTATGGTAAATTTTTTAATAAAGTTCATTAATGTCTATATATTTTATACTGACTCTGACAATGTGCTTATATTTTTCCATCATTTTCATCACTGGTTTTTAAATGTGTTTCTGAGTATTATCCCACATTCCTGTTGGAAGGGGGAAGTTATGTGCTGGTTGTTATTCAAATTTTATGCTGATTAGATGTCCAGATTTTTAGCTGACTGTTCATATTTTTCAATGGCTTCTAGTCCTATTTTCAATGTCTGCAGGTTGAGATGTATATGGGTCACTATTTCCTAAACTCATTTGTGCAAAGATAAGAGCTGTCTATGAATACAGGCCATGGTCAAGTATTAATAATGTGACTATACTTTTTATAGTGGTATGTCCCAAAAAGACAAAACCACAACATTAGTTAATGATGGTATACTGCTAGACATACTGATGCACAGTAGGCAAATAACAATCATACTTAATTCTTTATGGTAATCTAGTGGTGTGTGATCACACAAACTACATTTTCCTCACAACTCCTTCCTAGATAGCAGATATTTCCACTCCAGTTTTATATGCCTATTCCTTAAATGGAAGGACCAGCTTAGGGTCATGTGGACCCTATCTTGCTAATCACTTATTGTACTGTACTGCACCATACTTTGTGGGATTCGACACTCTCCTTAACTTTGTGTTACATTTTAGATGTTAGCATTTTTGATACATTGAAGGAAGATGATCAGTTTTAATGATGCAAATGATAAACAGAGAAGGAATTAAAAGTGTCAGAAACTACCTTGTTGCAATTTTTAAACAGTTACAACAAAACATTTTCCTTTAGCATATAAAGTAATGTTGGATTAAAAACCTCATAGTCCTGGAGAAAATTTTATGATGGGCCTATTCAGATATTTTGTACTGTAGTAAGTCAGGTGCACGATGCTTTTAGTCTTTGAGCTGTGCTCTGTCACTAAAATCCATCTTAGATACTGTTCTGTTGTTTCTATCCATCTATTTATTTTTCTCTCTGACTTTGTTTAGATGACATTTCCAGCTATCCATGCTTTCATCTTCCTTCTACCTAGCATTACTTTGCTTTCCACATTGTATCCTTCCACCTTCTCTTGGGTCTTCTCCACAGCATTACAGATACTACAAATATACTTTTGGTTACCTTTCCTAGATTTTTTATTGGTTGTTAGTCTCTCTTCAAGTCTTCACACCATTATGAGACCCAGCTTATGCCACTGAATGCAACTGTTGGTTGCTACTGTACAGCACAAAGGCTGCTACTGAGGAAACTGATACAAGATCATGTTTGATTAAACATGTCCAAGGCTGCACAGTGGTGCAGTGGGTAGTAGTGCTGCCTTAAAGTAAGAGATTCTCTGGTTTGGTTTTTAGTTCAGATGCTTTCTGTGTGGAGTCTACATCTTCCTGTGTTTGTGTGGGTTTTCTTCAGGTACTCAAGTTTCTTCCCACATCCGAAAGACATATTTTACATGTACTGGTGACTCTTAATTTCTTATTGGTGTGTGAATGTGATGAAAAAAGGCTTAGAGTTCTACTTCTCTTCCCTGTTTACCTAGTAAACTCTATGGATAATAGCAGCTGTTTTATGGGGTCCCTGTAGAAACTACATGCGTTTTGAAAGCACTGGGTGAATGGATGAATTTAATCAGCTGACAGTAAAGTAGGCATGTAAGGTGTTTATTTTTCAGTGGTCTGTACTATTACTGGGTTAAGTGCAACTGACAATCACATTAAAAACATCATTAAACTCTTTTTCTCAAGAGTTTGGGGCAAAACCCTCAAATCAAGGGTGCTTAGTGTGGTTATTTTTTTACTTACAATATTAACAAAATAAAAAGATATGCAAAAACTTGCATACAGTGAAAAGTATCACACTTGTAATGTTTAGTAACTGTAATTCTTTTGTGCTTTATCACAGACTGACATTTTACAAGGGACATTGCAACAGTTTAAGGTGATACTTTTCCAAAGACAGCTATGTTAATTCAAGGTGAGATTAGGTATATTTGACTGCACATTGATAAATTCCCAAGATGCAAGCTGTGGAACTGTTATTCATGTATACAAATAGGTTACTTTTCATTAGCCCGTCTGACAGAAGTCTTACAAATTATTGGATAAATGGGATCAGATGATGTTATGTTAAGTAAGAAGTACCCACTCATTCCTGCAGGAGGCAAGAACTGAGCAGAGGACTGCAGTGCCATCACCCATCCATGGCCATGTTTTTTGTGGCTTTAAAGACCCTAACCTCTCTGCACATACTGTAACTACCTTAGTAATTTATGTGTAAAGGACTTCAGTGAGTGGATGTCACCAGCTTCTACAGGTGCAATAACCCCTCAAAACTGCACTGTGCCCCTTGAAGCCATCACTCCCACTGGATCTATGGTCCTCAGTGGATATTATAAGTATGAAAGAATGTCTGAATGGTTGCCCTAACACCTCTCCCCCAAGCTGCATCACTCCTGCCATCCCCCCTGCCAGCTTTAGCAGATGCCCCATCTGCTATTCAAACTCAGGTAGGCTGGGTTTTAGTCAAGGTTTTATCTCTCTGCATCAATGGAAATAGCTTTCTTATATCTGAAGTCCCACCTGCATGAGTTATGATAGTTGATGTGAATGTGAAAGCTCCCTTGGCACTTACTGAAAAGAATAGTGGGTATTTGTGGTGTCCTAGCCAAATTTCTACTATTCCAAATGAATACCACCTTGATCCTTCATAAATACAATCCATGCATACAGTGACAAATCCATTGACAAAAGTGAAATAAAATAAATCCTGATGTCAGGTTATACAGGATGACAGAAGTTAGTATTACTGCCTCATGGTGATTGGTTTTCTAGTATGGCCCTTAGCTGGGGTGCCTTATTTGCAGATTCTGCATGCCCACCCTTTGCCCATTTGGATTTTTGTTGTGTCCCCTGCTTTCTCCACACATTCTAAATACTGTAGGTGAACTGCTGACTATACAAATCGTCATAGTTGTGCATGCCATATGTGTGCAAGTATGGTCTGTAATAAACTAGCATACTGTCTAAGATTAATTTATATTTATTTATTGACATTTGACTACTGGAGAAGTCTGATTGGGTAGGTGGCCATTTTCAGCAAAGGCCCAGGGAGAAAAGCTCCAAAGTGTTACAGAAACATTTTAAGAGCAATAATTTTGCAATCTCCAAAAATAATGCAAACACACCTACAGTTTAAATAATTATATCAAATTAGACATAATGTGACAACATTGGTTAAAAGTAAATCTAATTTATATGACAATAATTTAATATTTAGAGACCTTTTAGCCACTTTAGAGAAACTAAAGGTAAGTTAGTATAATACAAACAGGAATTGTAATATGAAGTGAAAGAAAAAAAACAGGGTAATGACAAATTGAAACAGAGAGTTATGGGAGAGAAACTGATTGAACTTAGGAAGTGGAGATGTAAGGTATGAATAGGTACTTATTCATATTTAGGGATATAGTTTATCCTTAAGCTGGGCAAAAATAGAGCCAAATTTTAGCCTGAAGTCTTTCAGAATGGACTTAAAGGACTAGAGGGACAGCATTGACCTGATGGATATAGGTAAGGAGTTCCAGTCATTAGCAACATGGTATGAGTACAGACAACGCCTAGCAGATTTAATAGGTCTATGGAAAGAGAGAAATTTTGGTCATTGTATCATAATGACTGAGTGGGGACGTAGCTGTGTGGAATGGTATTTAGTGCTTTGTCAAGCAGATGTATGATGGATACTGTTTTAGGTAGTAAGAAGCTGTGTATATGTTACTTGATAGGGTAGTTCTAACAAATTTAGGCCTTTTAGTAGTATACAGTGGAGGGTTCTGAAAGGGGTATTTGCTGCAAGTTTAGCTGCTTTATTATAGCATTGTTCAAGGTTTACTTTTTGTGATGCCTGGAGGGTAGTAAGAATGGGAGCACCATAAAGTAGTGAGGGAAAGAGGAATGTAGCAGCAAGTGTCGTTTTAGTTATATAGGTGAGAAAGTTGTTTGGCTGTATAAAACATCACTTTTGGGAGTTTTTATATGCAGTTTTGTTTATACAGATTAAATTTAAGATGATCACCCACTATCATCCCTAAATAGTTGCCATGGAAAGTGACATCGATGTTTGTATTATTAAGGGAAAGGATTTCAATTTTTTTTTTTATGAGAGAGAGATTTGGGGAAAATGAGTTGTTTTATTTGGGGTGGGAGTGGACTGAGCATGAATAGTGAGTTACAAAGCCATGTTTCAGTGGCTGTTAAAGCTTCCAGTCCCTATCCCCAGCATCCCCACCCACTAGCCATTCCAGAGTCCCATTACTTGCCATTCACCCCCCCAGTTATCATAAAGCACCGTTCAAACCTTTTAGTGTGCATACTATTTTCTACTTTACTTCTACAATGATTACAGATATTTGGATTTAATTTAAAACTTTTATTCTAAATTTTATAGCACAAACACTGCTAGCCATTTGCTAAACAAAACAATTCAGTCTCACAATAAAAGCAGGCTTAGCATGAGCAACAGTAATTTTCTCTTCTCTTGAAACTCATATACAGTGAAACTGCACTGAAACTCACATTCATGGAAAATGCACTTGGCCAGTGGCAGATTAAGTGTACTTTTCTGCCAACTAATGAAGAGGTTGCTGCTGGCAAACAACTTTGCATTTCAGTGCTTCATTTACAAATTCAGTGACTGCTGCCCTAGAAGAATAAATTGCCTATGTTACATAAAAAATGGTGTGCTGGTGATATGGAGTAGGGAATGGCTGACAAACAGAAAACAGGTTCAAAGTTAGGCAAATCATCCAAAAAATGGCACACTAAGGAGTATACCACCCTCCTTTATTACACTATAGTATCAACAATCAATCTATCTGGTGTGGGAAGAGAACCCATAGCCTTTCATATCAAAGGCAAGTATGCTACCTGCTGCACCACTGACACTGAACACAACAACTCTAAAACTTTATGACTGACATTGACAGACTATAATTCTCAGGGCTTTACAAAAAACACACTAAAAGAGACCTTGCAATTGGTGTGGAGGTTTAAGGCACTTGCTTGCCAATAATCAAGGCTCAGTGTCAAACACTAACTAGACAGTCCATCTGACTGAAGCATCTCACACACACACACACACACACACACACACACACACACACACACACACACACACACACTGGTTTCATTGCTATTAAATCAAAAAACTGCTTGCTGCACTCACCGGTTTCCCATGCTGCTGTTTCATGATCCTGCTGTTTAATCAAGTAGATCTTGTTGCTGTACTCACTAAAATCCCCTGCTGCTGTTTTATGATCCTGCTGTTAAATCAAGCTAATCATGCTTAGTTTGCTGAATCAAATCTCCTGCTGTTGTTAATCATACCTGCTCTTGTTTACATTAGGACAAAGTCCTAACATGACGTTCCTGTGGCTTGCTGTTCTTCACAGAAGTCTCCTGTGAGGTCCTAAAGCCGTGCTCTGTTTATGGACATCTTTGGACTTGTTTTCATTGACAGAAGAGATTTTTTATTGGCCCCCAAGCCAGTACAGGGCCCCCCAGAGAACACGAGCCCTAGGCAACTGCCTAGGTTGCCTAGTGCTGGATCTGGCTCTGGCACCTTACCTTAAAAAAACACCTTTCCATAACACTCCCTTTATCCAGACAAATTTGAGCCGAATAGTTGGTAGGGTTATGAGTAATACAGAGGGTAAGTAAATTTGTTTCTTTTTGATGTACTGGATGTTGCTAATTTGTATTGTTGATATAATGAATGGTGGACATGTTTTGTCTGATTTTTTTTTTTTTTTTTGTGTTCATCATTTAATACATTGATCATTCATTTTACTGACATATCTATTTATATACATATCTATAGAAAGATATGTATACCTATAGCTATATCTATCTATATGTATATATAAATATATAGCTATATATGGGTGCACTGTAGTATGTCAAGTGTGTGTTTGGTCAACAACAGATTAGTCAACTGCATATGATCGACTAAGCAGCTGATCGACAGGTGTGCAAGATGACACAATTACCTGGGATGGGAGATATTCCCTTATGTGTTTTTGCAATCTTGAGTTAGTATATATAATTAACAGGGGTTGCAGAGAGGGCTTTTAAATTTTGCATGTGCTAAGGTTGTTTCTAATGCATGAATACTCATGTGTCAATGTCAACGCATTCAGTGTTTTGACATTGACATTTTGCCAGTCAATGTTAGGTGTATTCGATCATAACTACTATACCCATATATATATATATATATATATATATATATATGTTTTTATATATATATATATATATATATATATATATATATATATATATATATATATATAAATATATATATGGGATCCGTACTATTTATTGAATGACCGTTTCACTGAAAGTGAAATGGCCAAGCACACTTTCGCGAAAGTGCTTTTCAACAAAAAAGCACTTTCATGAAAGTGTGCTAAAAAAAGAGAATAACGTGGGGAAATGGATGTTGCTGAGTTCGTAGCACAGTGAGGATAAGGGAGTATTCCCTTTTTCCCACTGTAGTGCGATCTTGCAGTGAGAATATAAAAGTAGAGGGGGTGCAGGGAGGCTTGCCCCCTATGTAAATGTGAGTTCTTTGTTTTTTTCTTTTTTAATTTTGTTATTTTTTATTTTTTTGCAGACTTTAGCAAAGGTGCTTTTTCGGTGAAAAGCACTTTCGCTAAAGTGTGTTCGCGGTTTTAGTTTCCTTGTCTTGGGCATTCGGTAAATAGTCCTAGATCCATATATATATATATATATATATATATATGTATACACACACACACACACACACACACACACACACACACACACACACACACACATATATATATATATATATATATATATATATACACACACACACACACACACACACACACACACACACACACACACACACACACACACATATATATATATATTGAGAGAGACTATATTTTAAAAATAATCAACAAATTCAAATGTTGATAGTCACATAATCAACCAAAGAAAAAAACATCGGAAATGCCACTAACAGCCAGCGGTAGTACCTTAAAAGGATCATATGTGCAAAGAAAGTATTCTTGTAGTACTGATCATGAAAAACAAGAAAAATAAGCCAAAATAGTTTGTTTGATGAGGGGGAAGTAAAGCCCTGTGAACCCCCACACTGTGGTAGCTTTCCCATCACACCTACTTATTACACTAACTCCACAATCACACAACTGCTGTGAAAAGACAGACAGCCCAAATGCCAAAGCCAGTTATTCCAAGTATGTAGAAAAAATCAGTAATTGACTAAATGAACAACCAAAATTCACCGTCGGCTACCTATTTTATAAATGTTATGAAACTGAAACCATATGTAAACCATATATATATATATATATAAACGAAAACAATACAGCGAAAGACTCCAAAAACGAAACAACCAAATCTATTGCTGCAAAACAGTATCACAGTCCTAAAAAACGCCTGATTAGGACACCAAATGTAGATAGAACCTTTTATTTGTAATAACAAAAGTTAAAATCCGTTGGGCACTTTCATCTACTGCTAGTAGACTTCATCAGAACACCTAATAGTAATATCAGCTGGTTTAAATATATGCATACAACCAATCAAAACACAGAATCAGTTATACGAAATAACTAATTTAAATACGGTTACTGAATACACCTTATGTATTATATTTTAAAATATAATTTAAAACTTGAAATGTAAAATTAAACAAAGGACAAAACACTTGAATGGGAGTTAGATAATAAATGAATAAATAATAACTTCGATTAAATTAATATATTGTGATCTGGCTTCAGGTATAGGCTTTATTGTGATACTATCATTAATGCCCGGATGCTCAGTAGATGAAAGCACTCAACCGATTTTAACTTTTGTTATTACAAATAAAAGGTTCTATCTACATTTGGTGTCCTAAGATATATATATATATATATATATATATATATATATTTTCTGCACGCCAAAAGACAATTGAGCTTCAGTGTACATAATAGCGTTATCAAGGAGTTGCATGTTTGGTCTTTTGGCAGTGACTGAGTTGCCTTTGGTATATCTGGCTGTAACAACACAGCCAGTGGCATCTAGAACATATTTATGTTGATCTACCATGCCACGAGAACTAAAGATCTTATATATTTATCTATAAGGTGACATTTTCTGCCACTCTACATACTAGCACAAATGTCTTAGTGTTGTACCTGGGTATATAGCTTTAAATAATAAAACCACAACACAGGAGTGAGGAGTTAGCTGTCCCTAGCATTAAGGCAGAGGACTGACTTCACGTCCTTGTTATTTGTGAAAAATAAAAAAATAAAAGCACTTAAAGGTAACAATATTAAGTAACAGTAATAAACAGTCCAAAACTTCAGATGTTAATTCCTCTTCTTTGAAGGTAGAGAAGAAGCAAATTCAAATAGACTTGGTCACCAGATTAGCTCAGATTTAATTTATGATAATTGCTTTTGTCCACAAACTGGACTTCATCATATCAACTTTTCAATAACAGCTTTAATGCATGGAAAGCTAATATGTTTATAAAAAGCACAGAACATCATAAAACATGATTGACAACCTCATACATAGTAGTGAGCCTAGCAGATATATAGAAAAGGTAAAAAAATTATAATAAAGGAGAAAAATACTTGCATCAAGAAAAACTGCCAAAAGCTACAGATTAAATTTTTAAGAACTCTGATATAAAAGATCAGAACAAAATGTATCTAGACAATGAAATGTTAGAATATATTGAAAATCAGTGACCAAGGAAGTTTTAAAAGGAAAAGAACATATATACATACATTCATAAAAAGCACAAATAAATAAAATCAAGGAAAATGAAAGATATTAAAATACAAATAGAAGAAGCATAGAATTGGGAAAGAAAGAGAGAGACTTGACATGCTACAATACATATGCAGAAAGGAAAGTGGTATTGACCAATATCACCATTTCAACTTCCAATATATTTAAAGCTATATACAAACAATGGCTTTCAGACAAACAGAATGACAAAAAAATGGAATGTATTGAGAAGGAAGCAGTTCAGTGATGTAGAAAGACAGAGTTGAACGACAAAAAGTGAAGTGAAGGATTCAACATGGAGGCACTGATGCCTAACATAATGATTCAGTATTGCTTAGGATACAAGAGGCGAGTGAGATTCTGTTACTAAAGATATACCACAAAGGAAAAATGACTCAGCAATGGTTAAGAAATAGAACAAGAGATAGGGTGCAATGTTATTACTAAAGATATACTGCAAAAGAAAATTTCAGAACCTTCATTGGAGAACTGGTTGAATATGCAGTTAGGATTATGCAGCAAGAAAATGGCAGGAAACAGACAGCAGAGGGAATGTTCTTAGCCATGAAAATAATGATCTAAGTGGAGATGTGTTTGATCTGATAGATATTGTGATGTGAGGTATTATCAACTATGCACAAGAAGTAGGGCAGTGGATGTGTAACACATGCCAGCATAGCCAGCTGGAGTTTTGTAAAGAATTAGATGTCATTTGTATATCAAACTGCTTTGTACAGGTACTTGTGTTGAAAATGTAATTGTAAAGCTGCTTGTGTTAAAAATGTACCAACAGTGGGTCCTGTTGGACAGAAAAGAAATACACCTGTATGTCAGAATATATTGTAACAGTTGATATGAATATATTGTAACAGAGGATACTGGTAGAGAAGAGATTAATCTATATTGTAACAGAGGATACTGGCAGAGAAGAGATTAATCTCAGTCCAGCTAACTTTGAAAAATAGTCTAAAATTAAATTACCTGGTTTAGGCTATAAAGATTGCAGTCAGAAACAAAATGTCTATAAAAACCAGGACTAGGAATCATACTGCGTTGCCCTTAGGGTTGAACTAGTTGCTACCCTGGAAGGGTGGAAGTTTTTGAAATGGTTTTATATCTTCCAGATGCTATAGCACATCTTAGCAACAGTCTATGTGTGTGTATGGTAACACATATGTGCTAGATTCTGATTCAGTTTCTAGTAACGGGAGTAGTGTAGGAACCAGAAGTCAGATGAACAGATGTTTGTGATGTCATTCTATAATCCAGCATTGATATGATGTCTTAATCCTGGAAGAGACAAAAGTCCCAGGGCAGTCTATTTGTGAAACATGACAAGACAGATGACCACTCACCCACTTAATATTGCCTTGCTCTAGTAAGTGAACTAGGGGACAGTAATTCTTTAGATCAGTCAGGAAAATATAGCAAGATTAGTTAAGTATTGTTTTTTTGTATCTGTGTGAACCTTTCCATCTGTGTTAGTTTTAATATTTCCTGTGACTGAAACTCTGGTGTTTTTTTAAATAAATATTTAGCGTTTTCATGTTCTTTTATTATTATTTATTATTAAATATATTTAAACTTCTCATTGTGGCTGGTCTTTTAGAGAATATTTTAACCTTTGAGAGTTCTTATATTTATTTGGTGAGACTGTAGCCACTCCTGGTCAAACACTACCATTTGTATTAGTATTATTTTTACTCAGTATAATTGGGTACTCTTATAAGAGCCTTAGAGTAGCAGGCTTTGAAGTGTTCTGGTGGTAGTATCTACCTTATAGTCTGGGCAGAGGGGACATAGCTGGTAAATCTGTGCCAGCCTTTCCCAGTTGTGTGTGTGTGTGTGTGTGTGTGTGTGTGTGTGTGTGTGTGTGTGTGTGTGTGTGTGTGTGTGTATTTGAAAATCAAATTAAGAAGAGTGTGTGTCAGCTACTTGGAGCAGGGACACACAGCACTGGTTTTATAGACAGGGTGGTGGAGGACTTGGCTTGGAACACTTGGCTGAGGACTCAACTCTACAGCTCTACAGCTGTGGTCAATGTGGGGTCTTATTTGGGGCCTGGTGAGAGAGAGAAGGAAACCCAGGCCCGGGACAGGAGTGTGATCCCTCTGTGCTCTTAAGGGGAATTGTGCTTGGTGCAGAGAGCTGCATCTGAAAATAGTGTATGTATCTATTTTTGTTCCAAGTGAAGGTCCCTCACAGGTGTCAGGGTGAGGATTGAGGCTCCTGGATTACTGGGCCAGATGAGGGACATCATAGATATATTAAAACTAATAAGAATAAGAGACTTCAGAATGTATGTAAGACGGAGTGTCAGAAGATTGCTATAAAAGCTGAATAAAGTAATTGGCATCATCTAACAAGAGCCATATGTCATAACAGATATAAACAGAATACATTAGCATGCAGCTAAACTAATAAAGTATTATCAGGAATTGCAAGTTAACAAGGGAAAGGAAGGAATCAAGCAGAATGTCAGCATGAAAACACTGGTTAGAAATATATAAAAAGCAACTGAGGCAAGAAGTAGCATTACTAGAATAATATAAAATGAAAGAGATGACCAAAAACTCATAGAAAGATAAATGCAATAAAAGCTGCACACAGCATTAAAACAGATCAGGATTTATGTCACACTGTTTCTAATAAAAATAAAATATCAACACAATTAGAAAAAAGTGAAAAGGTATACAAATAAATATAATATAAGAAGTACAAAGTAAGCAGTTTATTAATGACCTCAAAATGGCTTTACAGGGAACTGAGAAAGAAAATAACAATAATAGCAGCAACTAAAAAAAGGTCAATAAATTCTGGAGAAACATACTGAACCTAAAAAAGATGATGAATGTATAAAATCAGGGGGAGAAGAAGAGTGGGGAATGTTAGCATAAGTGATATGAAAAAGAATTAACAGACAGTGAAACCAAGACAAAATTAAAAAAGTCTCCTAAATGGAAAACAGCAGATCCAGATGCTGCATTCAGCTTTTGACTGACAGTTCTCATTTTTATACTGTGATTTAGTTTTAATTAAACATATTTATATTAATATCCTGAAGTGATACCAGCTTAGTTAAAATTAGAAAAACTGTACACTTCCTTAAAAGTGAACCTGCAAGCCAGCCTAATCACCAATAACTCGCATCTCTGCAACATATATGCTGACAACGCTACTCTTATTTGCTCTGCTCCCACACCCCAAGAACTCCAAGATAAACTGCAAAAGTCGTTTCTAAATATCAAAAATTACCTAAATGGACTTCGACTCATCCTAAACCCAAACAAAAAAAAATGATCTCTAACAGGAAATCCAAAGCAAAACCACCTCCTCTCACCATCTACTCCACTAATGGCACTATAATAGAACCAGTTAACCAAACAAAGCTACTTGGTGTCACCATAGACAACAACCCAACATTCAATAAACACATATCACTCACAAGGAAGTTCACATCAAACTTGATGCTCTATATAGGATCAAACCTTACCTTACTGAAAATGCCAGACTAGCCACAACCAGATCCCACCTCCTATCTACTCTTCTCTACTGTTCTCAACTTTTCTCTAACCTGTGCAACCCTATCTGATTCCTGCTATAACAAAATAACAACATTTGCTGCTAATATACCTAACAGGACCCATCATTGCCTTGTTCTTCAAAAATTACACTGTCTTGAATTTCCCAATCTGTTATTGCTCGATCAGCTCACCACTGCTCACTCCATCATCCACAAACCTGAAAACTGCTCTGCACTCTCCAACCTAGTGCAAATAAATACCAACCCCAGGATCCTTAGATCATGTGATAAACTTATACTCAAGGTTAGAAAGTCCCATAATTACTTCAGTGACTCTCTGTTCTTCTTCAAATTTGCCAAACAGTGGAACCTATTACCCCAGAATATCTTAAAAAACAGAGATCATCACAGCTTCAAAAAACTCCTAAAGGAATACCTTACTCAGGAATGGCTGTGCTCCTGCAATACTCCTGGCTAGTTTCTCATGCCTTTGATCAAATGCTTTCTATTCTGCTATCTTCTTGTCTTACTTCTTCCAAATGAAAATACCACAATGGTTTTTAGTTATATATAAAATGAGTTTCATATTACCGTCTGTAGTAAGACTTAGGAAATGTAATGTTTTCTGTTTTACATTCCTCTTTTTGTAAATTGTGATTGTTGGCAACTGTCAAACTTTTTGTATATTGCTTGTAAATCTTTTAAATATTTTTGTAATCTTTTTGCACTATTGTTATGGAGCTTATCTCCCTGGGTCTCTGCCGAAAATGGGCTACTTGCCCAACCGGACTCTACCCAGTTAACAAATTTAAAATAAAATAAAATAAAAATATATAGTGCAATGTAATTGTTGAATAGTTTACACTTTTTTTTAGATAACAATTCAGTCATAACAAGAGAATAAAAAGATAAAAGAAAAGCATGTATTTTCAAGGATCATCAGTTACTAAACAAACCATAAAAGACAGCTGCATGACGTGTGTGTGTGTGTGTGTGTGTGTGTGTGTGTGTGTGTGTGTGTGTGTGTGTGTGTGTGTGTGTGTGTGTATCTGTCTGGGGGGGCAGAACCTAAGTTTGGCATGGATAAAGAAAAATAAAATATTTGACAGAGTTACACATCTGCAGACTACAAGTGAATGCATAACATATACAATGAACTGATGAATTAGGTAGCAATTACTAAGAAACAATGGTGAAATAGCTTTACAACTGAATCAGAAAGAATGGCAAGTTTCTATTTCAGGAACAAAACATAAACAAGGGATAGTATTCCAGGATGATTCCTTTTCACCATTGTTGTTATGCCTTGTCCCCAAACCATTGAACTGTTTACACAACAGACTAGGTGTTAGGAGACCTGTGGGAGGCGCTGAGAAGTACATTTATTATTTAAAGTTAGCAGAAAAGGGAAATATAAGCTTTTGGAGCTGTGACCAACCTGCTGGCATTGTGTGACTAGTCACAAAATTTAAAGTTTGCAGGTTTGCATTTCTTTATTCATTTAGTTTTATTTATAGCTATTTGTTTTAGTTTGTTTGCTTTGCTTTGCATTTGTTGTATTATAAAATTGTTCTTATCTTGGAGTTTTAGAAGTAGGCATTTAGGGCAAGTTAGGAAATATTTATTTTCTGTTCTCTGCTCTGACTGTAAAGAGATTGAGGTGATCTGTGGGAGGAGTTGATAAGAAGCAATTTTTATTTAAGGTTAGTGGAAAAGAAAATGGTTTTAATCTTTTAGAGCTCTCACTAACCTGTTACTGCTTTTGTGAGAATAAGTTTCTTACCCAGCCACTATTTCTGAATTGTGCCACTAAACTCAGCGGCTCTTGAGTGCCTCTTTGGTACATTTGACTTTGAACGCTCATAGTCTCATCTTTTCTGCCCATACTAGTGAGCACTAGAAGTTTAAACTAGGAAGGCCGTCCCTTTAGACTGTTAAAAACTTCATTTACTCTCACTTTCATATCTTTCCAGTGGTTAGTGCACACTCATATCTTCCAGCTGTTTGGTAGACACACTGCAATATGAACCATATTAATCTATTTTGTTCCATCCTGCTTTTTAAATCACATACATCTAGGCAAGCCCAACAGTCGTTGGTAGTCTACAAATTACATCTCAGGAATCAGCTTGTGATTATTGATTCTGCTTAGCTTTTGGTGAAAGAAGGAGCACAGGAACACTATTTTCTAGCCTTTCTATATGCTACCAGTCACTGAAAAGCCTAAAATTTGCTTCTTAGGAGCCAGCCTAGGATTAGTGGTACTGTTTCTCCCCTGTTGAGAGAAGGACCACAACAACATTGATTCCTGACTGTTTCTGATTGGGCAGTGTGTATGGGACTCCCTATCTGGACTGGGGAAGCTTAGCTCTCTTCCACTGAGCTGTTGTACATGCTGTCCAGGGTATCTTCCAGGAAAAAGCTGCAACAAGCCTACCGACCCATGGAATATTTGGGATAATAATGCTAATTACTAAAGAGCCTTTCACTTGCATCTTAAGAACTGAATTGGGATTAGTGCTACTGTTTTGCTTCAGGTGAGAGAAGGTGCAAAGGGACATTGATTCCTAATTGAGTGTAGCTGCAGTCAGACCAGCACTAATAGTAGCTAAGTAGTAGCCAATAAGTAAATCACCACTATTTATCATTCTTAGTTAACCCTTTGACAGGCTAAATTAGTGAGTTTTTGTTGAAGTTAGTTCATTAATTCCTTCTGATGGCAGAAGAAAGTTCCTTGTTGTGGGCATTGCTTGATACAGAAACTAAAACTAAATTCAAGTGTCTTGCTATTACTTCATGTGCTCTAGTGCACCTTTTGTTGTTTATTTTTGTGTTATAAATAAGGAGATTTAGCCTGATGCTGCCCATTAGACAGCAGTATGGCACACTGTGCTGTATAGATGCATGCATTTAAAGCTTTAACTTTCTTTACGCAACCTACTTTCCCAATTCCTATTGTACTTTAAATAGTCAGTAGTTGTGCACACAGGCTCTGGCTTGTGCTAGGTGGCCTTTTGCTGTTTTTATGTAGACTTAGATTGCTTGTTTAGACAAATAGATTTGTGTTAGGTAGCATGTTGCTCTTCATGTGTAGGCTTAGATTATTTTATACAGATGGGTTTGTGCTAGGCTGCATGTTGTGCTTGCATAGACTTAGACTGCTTGTTTTAGACATATAGGTTTGCATTAGGTAGCAACTTGCTCTTCATGTGCGGACTTAGATTGCTTATTTTAGACAGATAGCACCGCCATTAAATCAACTGCAAACCTCATAGGTGCAATTCTCCCATAACACACATTACTAAGCACCTGCAACCATGGAGTTACACTTTCCAGCCATCTCTGTAGCCAGCCTGGTAGAAATGGGCGGGTCTATATTATAAGCTAGAAGTTACGAAACATCGAATACAATATGGTCGAGACCATATTATCGAAGTCCCATAAGTTCAAAAATAAAAAAAAACATTTTTAAACTTCAAATACTTACCTTAATGGCTTTAAGCAGGGGGCCAAACCCCCCTGCACCCCCCACTACTTTAATATACTGACTCCGAGATCGCACTTTAATGTAGTATGGTGCGGAAAGGGAAGATTTCCCTTTCCTACACTGTAGCGCAATCTCAGAGTTTGTGTATTTAAGTAGTGGGGGGAGTGGGGGGTGCAGGGGGGCTTTCCCCCCTCCCTACACTCGTTAGTTTTTTTTTGTTCTACATTTTTTTTATTGAGTTTCGATTGTTTAATGGTTCAATGCATAAAGTTCGATGTTTATGCATTTGAACCATTAAACATTCGAGATTATAATATAGACCCAAAAAGGGCATCCTGAGACAATGCAGTAATGGTCTCATGTTTACTGGCAACTACCTACTACTTAAACCAGTAGACAAAGCATGTGAGGGGGAGAGAGGGGGAGAGAGAGTGAGAGAGAAAGAGAGAGAGAGAGAGAGATGTAGTTATATAATCTTATTGGAGGCAAAGGTCTCACACAAGACCATGAAAAATAACAAGCAGGCTGTCAGTACCACACAACATCACACTAAACAAAGCACACAAAGGCTGGACCAAACATACGCTGGGGCTTTTAAATGTATCCTACCTAAACCACAAAAGCTCCCTAAAAGTAACTTAAGAAACAAATACCCTCAGTTACCTTACAAATACAAGTCTCAGCATTACCCACCATAAAACAGCTATCCAAGAGTCATTCTGACTCATTACAAAAGTCTATAAGGCAAACCTCCACACAATCCAATATTCTAGTCATAGGTGACTCCATAGTGAGAAACACCAATGCACCACTCACCAGGCTGTGCAAGGAGAGGACCATGGCCAGTTGCATATCAGTCAGCAGGATTTCTTACATTGAAGAAGCACTCGAGTTCTTGCGCCACAAGTACACATATATGGTACAGTCACAGTGCAAGTACACATATATGGTACAGTCACAGTGCAAGTAGGTGGCAATGACTTGAGAACTACCTCCCTGGATTATAGATGGGGATCTCAGAATCTGTATCTGCGGCATTCTATCATCACCAAATATGATGCTACAATATGACAAAAAAAGTACTGTTTATAGCAATTGGCTTAAGCTTCTGGTGTTATTCAAAGGGGGTAAAACATATATCAGTCTGGGAGGAGATGATAGACAGTGCTAAGTGCTTTGAGATGTACTTCCCAGAAGTATATGAAGAGAAACATGATGCAGGTCTTGAAATATGTATTTGAGGCTATAAACCTACCTTTCAGCAGCATTCTACCCTCACCAAAAATGACATCACAATATGAACAAAAGATTGTTGTTTTCAACAATTGGCTTATCTTCTAGTGTCATTGAAAGGGGGTACAATACATGTATCAGCCTGGAAGGAGATGACAGATAGTTCTAACTGCTTTGCCAGGGATGGCCTGCACCTCTCCCCCAAAGACTTTTGCATATTGGCTAAATCCTTGTCAACCCCATAGTGCCTTTTTTAGGCAATGTCAGCCTTCTAAAGCTTCCAATGCAAAAAAACACTACTAGACTACCAGATTCAGGAACAGTTTGTATCCTACAGCTGTGAGACTTATTAATACAGACACCAACCATAATACCTGATACATTGAAGCCTTTTTTTTCATTTAATCCTGCTGCTCTGAGCAATTACTGCCAGCATTACTATTATGCAATATGATGGCTACACTGAGTCACGTCTAAGGTTAACAAGTGAATATGGTAACTAAACAGCTGCTATTCACTAGTTTCTATTTATTCTCTATCTTAACAGTGTAGGGGTTTGGTGGTGGGTATTTATTAGTTATCACTGTATAATGGCTATTGAATGTGTCTATGTAATGTGAACTACCTCTTGCATGTCACATGTTGTTATTTTCTTTCTTATGTTATTTGTTGATACCGCTGTATCTACATTATTTGCACTGCATTTCTCTTGTGAGTTGGCATTTGTAATTTTGTTTAGGCTGCACTTGTGTGGTCCTAAATGACAATAACGTTTATTTGAATCTTTGAATCTTTTGAAAAAAGAATCTCATAACATTAAATTATTGCTGCTCAATGCTAGGATATTTAACAAGAAACTCCACTCCATACAAGTGCTCCTTACCCTGGAAAACACTAATATATGCATTATCACAGAAACTTGGTGCAAGACCTACTAAAGCACCCCATCAGTGCAGGGTATCAATGCTTTTCAAATGTTCAGCTCCACTATATTAGACAAAGACATTAAAGGCTGTAGTGTCTGCATATTGTTTTTTGTTAAATTCACCTTTTGACTTGTTAGACAAAACAATAACATGGAACTTCTCCATGTCCAACTTACTATTAACAAAAAAAAAAAAAAAACATAGCTAATCCCAGTTTAATTTCTCTGCGTATTTTGGATTTCTAATACCATGATGGGAAAATACTTCATCTCTAAGTGAGGATATGATTAGAGTGCATGAAATTAGTGTTATTTCAGTCTTTAACGTTAGCCAAGAGCGCTTTTCTCAGCACCCGCAATGTGCACAGACTTGACTCATTCTGTAATTAATATGGGGTTACATGTATTAGTGGCATATATAAGTATGACTGTAAAGTCTGTTTTACTAGACCCATTCCTCCTACTACTATTGGAACTGTCTGGGTATCTTTTTTCCACATTGTTTTCAATTCTGCCCACAAATATTGATATTTCATGACTTTGTATCTCTCTGTATATAACACACTTTAATCACTGGGTGTAGCAGTTTCAATAATCAATATTACTTTTACCTTTTTCATATACTACTATATCTGTTTTTCTCACATATTTTTTGAACGGTTGGCAGTGGATGACTCTATGTGATATATACATCATCATTCTGTATAATGCTTTGTGGGTCATGTTTTGAGTGCTTCTGAGCTACTTCTATATTGTAGTGTTTGTACAATCTCCAATGCAACAGTCTTGAAACATTAATGTGCCTTTTAGTGTATAGACCTTCTGCCAGGAGAAGACCCTCTGCTATGAGTGTATCATACCCAGCAACAAGATGTGCAACTAACTGTTTCCAGTCTTTTTTGTAGAACCTGTATTCATCTGTTTCTCCTACCTTTTAATTGGTATGTAGACCACTATCCCAGGACATCATTATGAACCTTTCATCTTTTGGTTTCAATTCACCTATCCTTAACCATTCCTGTGTCAAATTTTGTTCAACATGTGGCTGTTCCAAGAAATCACTGTGCTTGCCACTATATTTATTGATTTTCCATATTTCTTTCCTTCTCATCTGAACATATTTAGTTGCTGTCTCATTTTTGTCTACTTCTGATTTGATTTCCTTTCCTGCTTGACATGACAATGCTTCTGCTAAACTAAGCAAAGATGTCTTTTTAGACTTCTAATCCTCATGTTTTAAAAAAGTACATTTGGATATGATGAGGTCAGCAGATATGTATGCAGTCCTATGATTGTGGATCTGTACATGTAATCGATTTCAAGGAGGTGCATACCTCCTTCAGTGCAAAGAACATATAATCTTGGTATATACTGATTTTTATGTATCATTTGATAAGCATGAAGCGTTTTCTTGTTTGTGTGTTCAATCGATCCAATAGTTTTTGGGCCAATCGATCACCCCAAAACTGTAAGTTAGAACATGAAGAGCAAATTTATTTATATCTTGGATTTTATTCTTAGATGTCAAAGCAGTTTTCAATATCAGTATAGTCTTATGAGGTATTCCTTACTGAGGTTTATTCACATCTGTTTATGTTTTATTTTTGATCTTTCATCTGTTCCCAAATATTCATATACTCCCTCCTGCTCAAGTTCCTTTATATCATATTCCTCTCTCAGATAGACATTTTATTGATGCTGTAGCTTTCCTGTTTTTAATTTTGCTTTTGCACACTTATAAAGGCCAAATGTCATTCTTAAACATCTGAGAAACTTTTAACCATTTGTAATTGTGCTTTCAACTCCTAGTCTGATAAACTGTACAATTTTAAGTCATCCACAAAAAAGTAAATGAGAAGTCTTTAAACAAGGCTGTTTTCTGGGAGCTGAATTGTAACCATAGCCTAATCTGTTAAGTAAACAGAAATGGGTTAATGGCAATACAAGACAGCAGTGGTTGGAATTTTTATCCCTGGGTAATAATTTGCCCTTTCTTATGGCAAAACTGCAAAGTGGTTTGCCACTGTTTAATGGTCACTGTAGTATAATTGATCAATGTAAGGTGGGACTGTTAGCATTCCTTTATCAATGAATGCGGGAGGCCATCAAATGTTTTTTTTTTAATAATTTATCCATGTCATACCTAAATTTGTCCCTTTTTAAAGTTCTCTATAATGGCTTTATTTAGCAACAAATGGTCCTTTATTACATAAGACCTTCTTTTGTTATCATTTTGTTTTAGCATAATCCATTTTTTTCTAAATGACTATAAACTCTGTCTGCATCAGTTCTAGTATATAGTTTGCATACTATCGGACAACAAGTTATTGATCTCTTGTTCGTAGGATGGCTTGCAGGTTCACTGTTAAGCAGGAGTATAATTTTTCCAGTTGTTAACTTGGTTGGTATCTGTTCAGGATGCATATATGTGTAATTAAAAAATATATATATATTTTCTAAGCTTGTTTCCTACCTTTCCTGTAAGTCGTCTAGTCCAGATACAAATTTGCTGTATCCAGGACTGTTTGTAAGCTTCTGAGCCCCAAAGCCTTTCTGTATTGGAAGGAAGCCTTCTAGCTTAATTTTGTTTCTTAGAACTAACCAGTTTTCTAGTTTCAGCAGTCATATCTGTTTCTTTGAGCGCAGCACTTGCTCAGAACTCATTGTAAGCACTAAATAAGCTACAAATTACTACAGCACTTAACTTTCCTCACTTGTCTAGAGGAAAACAGTTTTTAGTACTTAATAAATAAGTGCCTATCCAGCCATGTCTAAGGGTCAGCTCCCAGTGTTTTCTCCTGTCTACCTGATGAATCTGGGCATCTTGGGGCAATGCAGCAATTGCCTCATGTACACAGACAACCCTCTCCTCCTACAATACAACATGTGAGAGATGCACTTATATAGCCAAACTGGAAGCAAAGCTCTCTTCACCCAAGACTGGAATGGACAGTCAAGAGGAGAAGGTAAACACTTGCACCACACCACACTCATCACATAGTCCCTCAAAACCTACACCACCAAAACACACACATATTAACACAAACACACACCTACATTCACAGAGCCTCTCAAAAAAATCTACCCAAGCAACAGGGACCTCCAAAGCAGAAACGCAAGCAACCTCCACCCCCCCAACACAACCCAAAATGACACATAGCCCACAAACTCAGTGTGCCATTCAACCACAGTCCATAAGGCATAACAACGTACCCAACACTCTAGTCATAGGTGACTCTATAGTCAGGCACACTGATGTTCCACTCACCAGGCTAAAGAAGGAAAAAGTTACTGTCAGCTGCCTGTCAGGTGCCAGGATCCGACACATAACGCATGCACTCAGGTCACTCCACAACAAGTACAAATATGACTCTGTCATTGTCCATGTTGGTATGAATGACCTGAGATGTACCTCCCTGGACTACATGAAAAGAGACATGGAGGAGCTTTCCGATCTTGTAGCCCAGGCAGGTATGACCCTAGCCCTGAGTAGCATCCTGCCATCACCCAGAATGATACCACAGTACAAGGACAAAATGATTAACTTCAAATTGACTAAGCTTCTGGTGTCATCCTAAGAGGATCCAGTATCTGTCTGCCTGGGATGACATGATCGACAAACCACGATGCTTTGCCAGAGATGGCCTGCATCTTTCGCCCTTGGGATTCCGGATACTGGTTAAGGCTCTTGCCACCCCTATAGTGCCTTTTTTAGGCAAGATTCAAGTGACAAATTCACCACTGTAACAGGTATAACAAGCAAAATCTGAGGGTAATGCTACTTAATGCTAGAAGTCTAAACCTCAAAATGCACTCACTCGAGGCACTCCTAAAAAATGGAGAAGATCGACATCTGTGCAGTGACAGAGACCTGCTTCAAGGCTCCAGAGATCACCCCTGCATTACCAGGTTATAATTCATACCATACTTTTCGGCCACCTAACCTGGACCGAAGCACTAAAGGTGGAAGCGTGTCCATATTAATTTAGGATATCCACACTTCCAGGCTATTTGCTCAGCATAATGCATCTGGGATTATCCAAGTGCAACTAACTCTGGGCAAGACCGCAATCCAAATTGTAGCTTGCTACAGATCCCCCACCATGCCCCAGGATTCCCACTCCTCATTTCTTAACACACTGGAAAATATTAGGGTACAACCTAACACCCTAATAATGGGCGATTTCAACTACCCCACCATTAACTGGGAAAACTACTCATGTACCAACTCTTGTGCTCAACATTTTCTGGAATTCATAAATTCCAACGCCTTGGATCAACTTATCCACACCCCCACCAGGGGCAGCAATATCCTAGACCTGGTCATTACCAATACGGGCAACCGGTGTTCCACACCAGAGGTCAATTCCTCGTTGCTCAGATCCAACCACAAGCAAATCACCCTAGACATCCACATCCCACCCCCCCCATTAGGGAAACCACCGTAAAAAATTTCTCCAAAGCCAACTTTGCGCTTCTTAAAACAGAAGTGGCAAACTTCACGACACCCATGCTGACAGACAATAGAGGTACGACTGCTGAATCCTATACAATTGCACTTTATAAGCACTTACATGAGTGCATGGATCGTGCAATCCCTAACGGAACCAAGATTCTATTATCCAAAAATAAGGAAGCCAATATGGTGGTCCCCTGCTATAAACAAACTCTACAACAGAAGACAGAAACTGTTGCAAAAAAGACTAAAATCCCATGATTGGAGGAACTCCATGGTCAGGCTCAGTAAGAAGCTGAGATCCCTCATAAAATCCTCCAAAGCTAGTTATGAAAACAAAATCGCCACTGATTCTAAAGACAACCACAAAGCATTCTATAGCTATGTCAAGAATCTCAATGGCAACACTCAGATCTGCTCTGAGTTACAGCACAATAGCACTAAATATACAGAATCAACTGATATTGCCAACATCCTGGCAGATAGGGTCAGTGCTAAATTTACCCCTCTCTCATCCTTTAAAGGTCCCATCTCTATACCGGAAGAATGCAACGTTCCTGTAATCTTGGCTGCACAGGTAAAAAACACACTTTCCAAAGCCAAGAACACAGCATCCATGGGACCTGAGAACATCCCAGGCTGCATTCTACATGAACTACAGAACGAACTGGCACCCCACCTAAGTACCATGTTCAATCATAGCCTCATCTCAGGCTTTGTGCCCACTGAATGGCGTACAGCAATGGTTATCCCACTCCACAAAGAGGGAGCCACCACGGACCCCAGGAACTACTGCCCCATTAGCCTGACGAGCCTGGTTTGCAAGGCGATGGAGCGTATCATCATGGAACTTATAAACAATGACATTGGTAATCTCCAAACTCTGGATCCTACCCAGTTTGGGTTTGTAAAAGGCAGATCATGTCTCCTAAACTTGATAGACTTCTTTGAAGCGGTCACCAAAGCCATAGATGAGGGTAAGTTGGTTCACACAGCCTATCTAGATCTCGCCAAGGCTTTCAACACCATCCCCCGCTCTGGAATTATAGATATACTCACTAAACTAGGTATAAATCCCTATGTCACAAGATGGTTTGCCAACTGGCTCACTGACAGAACCCAGATTGTGAAAGTAGCATACTCTAAATCCAACTTCAGACCAGTGACAAGTGGAGTACCACAGGGTTCAGTCCTAGGTCCTCTCCTGTTTGGTATCTACTTCTCTGAAGTACAGGCTAACACAGAAGGTCTTTGGCTAACAAAGTTCACAAATGACTGCAAACTAGGAGCCATAATCAAAACTCCTAACAATGCGGACATCCTACAAAAGGGCCTCACTGAGACAGATGCCTGGTGTCAAAGCCATGGCCTCAAGCTCAATACCAAAAAGTGCATTGTCATCTCTTTTGGCAAAATCTCTGTACCCATGAACTACCACATAGGCAGTAGTCTACTTAACACCGAAAGTGTGATAAGAGACCTTGGGACACAGGTGGACAGTAGTCTCTCCTTTGATAATCACATTGTCACAGTAGTCAGGAAATCCTTCTATGTGGCACACCTCATCACAAAAGGTTTCTCATCCAGGAAAAAAGAGGTCATTGTTCCCCTCTACTCATCACCCATTAGACCCATTATAGAGTACAATGCCCCTTTTGCTATGTACCTCACTAGACATCTACAACAACTGGAAAGGCCACAGAAATACCTCACAAAGAGAATTACCGGCCTCAAACAGATGCCCTACGCAGATTGTCTAAAAAAACCTCCAGCTTTACTTTGTCGCCTACTCAGAGGCAATCTCTGCCTAACATACAAAGCTATGTCAAACCAAGAGCTGTTGAACATGCTCCACGTAAAGAAATCACAATCCCTCTAAGCTACACACTCTAGGGACCTAAACCTTGTCATCACAATAAACAGAACATGCTGGAGGGATAGATTCCTGTCCCAGAGACTTCCCATACTCTGGAACAAATTACCTATCTATATCAAACAAAGCTCTTCATTAGCACTCTTCAAGAAAAATCTTGATGATTGGATGGGAGATAGGAAATTCACCCCGGGGATCACTTCTGTGACTCTGCTTGACAGGGATACAGGAAAATAATTTTCTTGGGTGCCAAAAGCCAAGGTTCCGTTTGTCTAGGCTTATATAGGCCCTAGGGCCAATAGCCTAGTACCTACCTATGAACCTATTATTACTCAGGGCTAAATCTTTGTGTAATGATGTTTATGCTTTTAGCCAGAAGTTCGGTACTGTTTCTGGTCCTGGGGTTTTCCATTTAGGAGCTTTTCCTAATTTTGTCTCAATTGTCCGTTTATTCAGCTAATTTTTTATCCTCTGCATTAGAACTCCTTACTATTTCTTTTAATTTTTCTAGCCATTCCGTGTCTTTGTTATATTTAACTGGGACTTCATAAATACTTTCCAAAATATGCCTATTTCTTCTTTTTTGGTGGTGTTTTTATTCTTTTTGCTTTATTTCTCAATTCTCTGTAAAACTTTTTGAGTCATCAATTAATTGTTTATTTTGTACTTTTCCTTTATATTTATCTGCATATCTTCTATTTTTTTTTGCCTGTGCTAATATTTTCAGTTTATTATTGACAACAGAATATGATAAATTTCAGTTGTTTTGATACTGTAGATTGGTTTTATCACATATATCTTTCTAAGTATTTTTTGATAATCTGTTCCTTTTTTATATTTTTCTAACAGTGATGCTTCTTGCCTTAACTGCATTATAGTTTTCTGTATGCAATGCATCCATGGTAGCATTTTACTTGTTTCCTCCCTTTCCTTTGTTACTCTACATTGTTGTGGTACAGAGGCTATCAATATCAGCTTCAAAACAGGCTTTGTGTTGTATGAATGGAGGGCAAAAACTGTCATTTCCTTGCACAGCGGTGGGGCTTCCATGAGGCTAGGTATTTACACATTCATCAAGCTGACCAACCTTATCTGTAAGGGTAAGGAATTAATAAATAAGGATATAGCTAACCTACAGACTATCAACCCTAGCCAGTTCAGATATATCAAGGGCAGATCCTGCCTACTTAACCTGGTTGACGTCTTTGAAAAAGATACTGTAGTAATGAATGCAAATCGCTACATAACTCATATCTAGACCTTGCAAAAGCATTCAACACCATCCCATACTCAGGTGTCACAGATAAACATTCCAACCTAAATGTGAGTTCCTATGTAACTTCATTGGGTAGCAAGCTTGATCACAAACAGAACCCAGGAAATAAAAGTAGGAGGCTCTACATTCTCTAAAAGACCTGTCACTAGTGGTTTAGCCCAGGTTTCAGTCCTTGGGCCACTTTCTTTAGCATTTATTTTGTGTAGGTAACAAATAATTTTACGAGTTTGTGGTTTACCAGGTTTGCAGATTACTGGAAAATTATTGCCATCATAAACATCCTAGAGAACACTATGATCCTTCATGAGGGCCTGTCCCAAACATATAGCTGGTGTGAAATGCCAAGAAATATATGTGTATCCTTCAGCAGGCATGACTCACCTTGTAACTATCACTTTGACAACACACCCATGAAAATTGATCCCATAGTCAGGGATCTGAGAACCTGTGTCAGTAATAAACAACATATATTCACTATTATAAGGAAGTACTTTTTTCATCATATAGCTAATATCTAAAGGTATGGTGTCCAGTCATAAGGATGTAATCTTTACTCTGTACTCAGCACTTATTAGGCCGATCATTGAGTACAGTGGACAAATATATGCTGGAATGACCACAACACTTCCTCACTAGAAAATAAAGGACCTGGATTATAACAACTATGTGGACCATCTCAAACCCTTGTCCATTTTTACAGTATCATCCAAGCTACTGAGTGGTGCCTCGCGTATAAAGTCTCAGCAGACGCTATCCTGTCAGACCTATTACACATTTCCAAGTCCAATGGTGGTATTAACACCTGCTCAAGGGATCACAGTCTCCTCTGCAGCATAAATATAACATGTAGGAGGGATAGGTATGTATCACAGAGAAGTCCACTTCTATGGAACCTTTTTCCACTCCACATAAAGCAAACCACCTGTCTTCCAATATTCAAATGAATTTGGATGCCTGACTGGATAACTATAAATTCACCTCTGGTTTAACACCCTTTTCCCTCTTGGATAATGACAGCATGTAAATGTCCCAACATATCCAAGTTCTGCTTGCCTTTTACACATAAAATATAAGGCCTAAAAACTACCATGGACTATAAGGGTAGGCTTCTTAAAATCCTTATAAATCAGTAACCTAGTTAAGTATCCATAATCCTATGAGTAGTCTATGGTTACAGCTTAGCTTCATGGAAACAACTTTGACAAATGACATCTCACCACTTTTCTGTGGATGGTTTATAACCATATAGCTCATCTGCCAATAACTGAAATCACACCTACAAATAGTTAAAACATTTTTTCAGAGGCTGTAAGACTTACATTTGACCTTGAGAAATGTGTGAAAGTAACATGTATGATGAGAAATTGAAGCATCATGAAAATATAATTGAGGGTGGAGAATGTGATATAAAACAACAGAAACAGTATATAAATATCTGGGAATAGCTAAAGGGTCAGATAGCATGATCACATGCACATACACAGAGTTTAGGAAGTAACATTTCAGAAGACTGCCTTGACATACAGGAATAAAGTTCAAACTATAAATTATGTTACCCACCTTGTTCTAATCCTTAGCTTTGGTAAGAGTGACTGGCCTACAAAAAGTGTTAAATCAGTTGGCTGCACATTTCTTGTATTAAGCCTTACTTGTATATGGTAGTTTGCATGGTGGCAACTTGATAAACAGAAATAAATCTAACACATTTAAGTGGATTATTATACTAAATGCAACATATTTCCCTAGATTAAATAATCCTGCTACTTTGAAGTCTGTTTTGAAGTCTCATAGTTTGAAATAGAGACCTCTGGTAATACCTTTTTTGTGAGCTAAGCTTTTAAAAAAATGCATCAAAAGATGTTGTGAGAATGTTTTTTTTTTTTTTTTGATAAACTGGATACTTGAAAAATACTAGTTATACATTAAAGCCTATGTTATTATAATGTATGCTGCTTTTACTAAAGCCTTCTGTCAATGTTTCTGGAATGCCTGTTTTTTGTAGCTAATGTACACTTAACAAGTGACATATGAAGGTCATTGTATAGCAAGATAACATATCCCTCTGCCCAGAGGAGGCATGGGTATCCTTGAAGCTGACTGTTATGTATCGGTCTGGAATCCTGCATTTAAAGGAAGTCAATATTTCAAACTGTGTGTTTATATTGTCATCAGTGTACCTCTGAGACACTGAGAGGGTTATAGAAACCTGGTTGAAACAGCATGAGTTTATTCTATTTTTGTTTTAGTTTTGTTTTAGACTGGAATATTAAGTCCATTTTTGATGGAGTTAAATGCAATTTGAAGAAATTATTCAATCTAAGAAATGCAGTGGAGGGAGGAATAGTACAGGGTGGTGTCATTTAACTTTTATGTCCAAGGTGACCTGAGGAGTTGTTATATATTCTTTTTATTCTAGTAGGAGCATGGCCATTTAAGATGCTAAGGAATGTGATTTGGATAATCTGATAACTAAGTGTAGGTTTAGTGACCAAAACGGCCGAGAGGCCAAGGATCTAAGAACCATAAGAAAGATATCTACTTTGAAGTTATACAAGTTGTAGTTTTGAACATAGAGGCAGTCTGAAGAAGTTTACTTTTTTTTGCAAATATAGATAGGTGAATGACCACTGATACAGTCAGAGGGAATTCACACTGTAGAGAGATTACTAGGATTTGATATGAGATCCAATCAAGCATATCATGTTTTCCAGTAGATGTAGCCAGTCATGTAGAAGTGTTTAGCCAAGTTAAACTGAGTCACTGGGTTTTGAGGTGGGTGTTGGAATCATAGATGAAGAGTCGATCTATGTTGAAGTCGCATAGTATTAATATATGTGGAAATGTTGTTTGTTACCCAAGAGAGAGAGAGAGAGAGAGAAAGATTTCTGTAGCAGATTTTGGAGCATCTGGAGGATGTAATGACAGCCAGTGATAATTTCTTTGACAGGGTTTAGCCTATGTGAAATTAGGATCTATTGACTTGTTTGCTGGGACTGGATAGATAGAAAACAGATGAGTGTATATATGACAAGTAAAGCAACACCAGCAGCTTTATGTGCGTAGTATGATCTAAATCCATTATAACATCCTATTGTAATTTCAGAGTTGAGTATGTATGATTTAGGTCATGATTCTGGTACACAGAGAATATCTGGATTATATTAAAAAAGGCATACATGCAGATGTGATACACTACTTCTAGCACTGATGTGGGTGGCTTTAGAGAATGCAGATGAGAATGCATAAAGGAAGTCCAGAGTGTCTGTATATCGCTAAAGCAAAAAAGGTAGTATTTAATGTGACATGCTATTATGTAAGTACAGGTAAACTGCCATAAGTGATTTTTGTGAGTTAACATTGTTGGCAGGTTTGTTGAAGGGCCAGTGAGTGTTTTTTTTTTTTTTTTTTTTTTTATTACAGGTATGTGTAATTTACAGTTGCTAGGATTATAGTTTGTGAAGTCCTGGAGTGAGTGGCAGGTCTTTATAGTAAAGTTAATAGTGTTTTTTGATCTTTTTTGTCAGGGATATGTGTGTGTGTGTGTGTGTGTGTGTGTGTGTGTGTGTGTGTGTGTGTGTGTGTGTGTGTGTGTGTGTGTGTGTGTGTGGAGTAAAGTCTGGGACAAAGCTGTCTAACAAAAAATTAGCTGAATATGATAGCAATATAGAAAAATTAAAGACTAATGATCTTTTATCACTGAAAATATCTTTTCATATAATATGGTGGGGGTTGCAAATATCCCAGACCAGAGGAAAATGCAGTGGGTGCTGCTGTACCATTATGATATCAGTTCCATAAAGTAGGATGTCACATGTCAGTGTAATAGACATAAAAGGCCTGAAATGGGTGAGTACTTTGTCTGACATAATCATCTTGATTTCTGTGATGTACTGTTCATAGCTGTCTGCCCATTTTCTGGTCATCCATTCCTTATCAATGCAGTCAGTAGATGTCGAATCATCAAAAAGTCTGAAATGTGCATCGGTAGTTTACAGTATTAAGTGCAGCCTTACTTTTGATACATTCTGACTGAGATCAAGTTGCCTTTAGTGCATCCCTCCTCTTGTCTGGTGACTTCTGCTATTTATCTTTTTTAATCACATTCCTAGAAAAATACCTTCTTTCTTGAAAAACTGAATTGATTTCTGTTAACTCATGGCTCAAACTACATTTTATTTAGGATTTTCATGGATTATTTAAGCAGTTGTCATCATTTTTACCTGTTAAAATAGTATCATCAGGGTAACACGATTCATAGGGTGCCCCTGAATAACTTGTTCCATTGCCTTTTACCAGCTGTTAGATGTTGGAATGACTGAAAAAAATACACCTGCACTGCAAAAAGCCTTGATGCATTTTAGTAGTCAACTGCTTGGAAAAGTTTTCCGTTTTCAGTGGCAGGCCATTTATACTAGGTCAGTAAAGTGTATTGTCCATTAGGGAGTGAAAAAATGTTTTCTAGCTATAGTATCAGATACTATAAGGTATGCAGTACACTGGGTATATGGTAAGTGTCAGTGATATCTTTCTCCCTCCCTCACTCTCATTCTCTCTCTCTCTCTCTCTCTCTCTCTCTCTCTCTCTATTTTACAGCTGCTAGCAAGGTAATGAGCTGATCCAAAGACAGTTTTCAGTTATGGCCCAGGCCAATGGCAAACTGGTATAATTAAAATAGCACAAATAGTGATACATTAGGGTATTATGTGTAGTTTAAAGGTCACTTGTACAAAGTATCTAGTAGTATCTTGCATTCCAGTAGTACCAAGTAAGGCAAGAAAAAATTGATTTTGAGACAGTTAATAGTAATACGAAATGTTTTCCCTCTTTATTACACATACTAATAGGAAGGCCCAGTCAGTACTTTTCACACCTGATAACACTCCTGGTAGATTCCTGCCTTTGCAGTTCTAGCTTTGCTCTGGGCTTAAAGGACACATGGCACAGTATGAAAATTATGAAACCTTGAGCTGGCACTTCAGTCATTATCTGTATCCCCTTGAAGCTCCTATTTATTTGCTAAGAATTTATCTTACCTTTACCAGTAGCTAATAAAGCCTGCATTTTAGCTATAGCCCTTGTTACTACTATTTTGTGGAATGTATAACATCTTGATGGAACACTAGTTTATTTCAATTTCCATTTCATGTCTCTTCCAAAATGTATGCATGTATGACTGTATTTATTTATCCTTTTTTGACTAGGTTAGCCCCACTAAGCCTCTTTTCAGGGGAGGCTCAAGGTGGTGTTTATACTGATTAGGGGAAATATGGCCAGGACAACAGGGAAATTCCTCTATTATTTTCAATAAGTGCCATTGACTTAGGCAAATGGGGCCTTATTTTAATGTTACATCTGAGAGACAGCATACTCAGGAGTGCAGGACCTCATAATCAGTAACGGGAAGGTAATCCAGTCACCTGTGATGGGAATAGAACGCATAGCCTTCTGATCTTCAAAACAGTGCAGGTCTTCCTGTGTTCAGTATGGGTCTATAACACTTTATTGAACAGCTATTCAGCCAATAGCCATTCATCGAACCTCTGTTTATCAAAGCTGCTATTTATAGAATGGCAATTTTTTCCTAGGGAAAACCAGCAGTTGGCCACCATCTGGAATTTGCCCTTTCCCCCACTATAGTGTGATCTCAGAGTTGGTATGTTTAGTTATGGTGTTTGGGGGGGGCACAGCTTCCCACCTTGGTAGGTTTTAAATTTTATGGGTTTTTGTATGGTCGCTTGGTTGGCCTACCGTTGGTTTGCCCTAGTTAAAATTCTCCATTCGATGAACAGCGGCTTCGATTCAGAGTCATTCTGCCTTTGCCAACCTTACACTGTTTCCTGAGAGGTTCTTGTGCTCATGCCACATTCTGCTCCATGGTCAGTCCCTCACTTTTACTATTCTCCCCACTTCCTTAGTACTAATTTTTTACCGTATACCCTCCTGCACCACCTCCTGCTTCACTCATCTTCATTCTTTCCTTCTTTGGCTGATTCACCCTTTCTATTGGATCTCATCCTTACCATATAGCCCATGTTGTCAGATTCTTACTTTGTATCTATACCCCTTTCCCATTCCCTCCTTCTACCATCATTCCCCCACTACTGATCATTTTGGCTCCTACAAGCCCTGTCATCAAACTTCCTTCAACCCTGGTCACCTCTGAATAGATGCCTCAGTTGCCTAACCATGCTAGCTATTTGTCCATGCTTTATACTTCTCTTTTGCCCTCACCTCCAATTCCTGTCTCCCATACCATCTTCTGGAGTTTCTTCATGTTGCATTTCAACCTTCATGTTTCCCTACATGTTTCTAAAGCTAAACCTTCCCACAAATCCCTTCATGATACTGCCAGCCCACTTCTGAAACTTCTTTCCCACCTGTCCCACTCATGTCTTATCCAACAGCTGCTACCCACATCCAATGGTAACTTCTGTGTCACTGGTTCTGAAAAGTGCCACATCTCTATGTCATGTTTGTCTGTAATTAGGTTGTCCAGTGGTGCTTAACTTTCAAACCTGTCATACAACAGCATTTTGTAGTCTTGCTTTTTGGATATTTGCATCCAATTAATTCTGACTGAGTCTCTTTATCTGGTTTGCATAAATATGACCTATTATGCCCATGTCCTGTCGAAATACTCTTGCTACCC